>NC_087173.1:4045485-4092985 GCF_035594125.1 Scylla paramamosain
AGAGAGAGAGAGAGAGTAATTATATAGTTTCAATGTTCACTAATGCAGTCACAGGTTAATTTTGGACTGAACCTTTTACGGCAGAGGAGAAAATGCTGTTATCCATCCGTACGAGAGAGAGAGAGAGAGAGAGAGAGAGAGAGAGAGAGAGAGAGAGAGAGAGAGAGAGAGTAGGGAGAAGGCAGAATATGAAGCTCGTGTCTGACGTAAGAATGATGAAAATCTCCTTACCATCCATTATGACACCTAACACTACCTTCCTCCCTTCCTTCTTCCCCTTCCCCTTCCCCTTCCCCCTCCCCTTTCCCCTTCCCCCTCCCCTTTCCCCTTCCCCTTCCTCCTTCCCTCCTTACTTGAACTCTCCCAAACCATCAACGTCAACTCGCATCTGCACCCATCCTCCCCCTCCTCTCTCCCTCCCTCTCTCCCTCTCAGCCTCGCATTTTAAACTCTCTTAATAAGCCTCTCCCTCCCCATGTTCCTGCTTCAGTTTGTCATAATAAAGTTGGAGGGAAGGGAGGAAAGGGAAAGAAGGGAGGGAGGGAAGGAAGGGAGGGAGGGAAGCGGATGAAGTAGTTGCAGTGTGTAGTATTAACGTTTTTTTTCTTGTCTCACTTTGGTTCGTTCTCATTTTCTTTGTAACATAACTCAGTAACAGTCTTAGTACTGAGGGAGGTGTGAACGAAGAGTTACTGATTTCTATTGGTTGCCTCTTAAATAGATAGATAGATAGATAGATGTTTTATTGACATATTTTCTTCTCTCAGTAATTCTCGTGTTGGTTATAAACATTAGACATTCACACATTCATTTCCACTCCGCTTAGAAAGTTTCCTTCAGTCTTAACTCCTCAGGTTTGCGGATAATCTTTTAAACTACCAGGTTCTGTAAGGAAATCAACAGCAGGTCAGGATTTAAGAGTTAGGGAAAACCATAAACGTGGTGGAAGTGAAGTAGGCAGGCTATTCGACTTGTAACCATGACTGAACACCTGTTTGTGATGTATGTTTAATATAATAAGCTGTAAAGTGTGAAAAACCGGTGGCATAGCTGTTGGCTCTGGCGAGGTTGTTTGTGATAAGCAACAATGAACAACAGTGTGTAACAGATACATGAAGGTAAAGCCAAAGGACATGTTGCCTTCAATAGAATATCTGTAACTGTATCCATTTATCTCACAGATGTCACGTTGTTGGAGTGATGCCTTGATAGACTCCACGGTATTCATGATGCCCCCTGGAGTAATGAAATTAATTGCACCAATTCCACAATCACTCACGAGTTTATCTTGTGATACTTAATGTTCCATCGACATTATCATCAGTAGTTAATGTTACGGACGAACTCTAAATAAACTGCTGTATGTAAAAGCAACAAACTCGGAAAACACTCAGTAATATGAAAAAAATGGAGAAAAACAATAGACGTATGCACGCCACGAAAGCTCTCACTTGGAGCAGAGAAGGGCCGAATCAAGACTAACATTTGGTAAGAGCGTTAATTTTCCCCTCGACATGAAGTGTGAAGAGTCACTTTCCCTTTCCATCCCTAATGCGCTTGACGGCACGAAAAACCCACAGGCTCTATCGTTTTTTATGCACAGCTGAGCGAGGGTGTCTTTTGGTCCCTCTCCCAAGCGCCCTAGACCTTGCATGTCGCCGCCTCTCGTGATTGACAAAGCAATTTCTCAACGAGGATCTGAAGAAGAGCACTTGAGTCACACACACGCACCGCCTCCCACGGCTGCTCTTGACGCACGTCCGCCACACTCACTCCCTGCACACTGCTCCATGCACGGGCAGCTACTGAGGGTGCTGGCTGACATTGCTAAGGATACTTCTGCTTCGGGTAGTGTTGTTGTTGTTGTTGTTGATGTTGTTGTTGTTGTTGTTGTTGTTGTTGTTGTTTTGTTTAGCTTTTTTTTTTCTTCTTCTTCTTCTTCTTCTTCTTCTTCTTCTTCTTCTTCATCTTCTTCTTCTTCTTCTTCTTCTTCTTCTTCTTCTTCTTCTTCTTCTTCTTCTTCTTCTTCTTCTTCTTCTTCTTCTTCTTCTTCTTCTTCTTCTTCTTCTTCTTCTTCTTCTTCTTCTTCTTCTTCTTCTTCTTCTTCTTCTTCTTCTTCTTCTTCTTCTTCTTCTTCTTCTTCTTCTTCTTCTTCTTCTTCTTCTTCTTCTTCTTCTTCTTCTTCTTCTTCTTCTTCTTCTTCTTCTTCTTCTTCTTCTTCTTCTTCTTCTTCTTCTTCTTCTTCTTCTTCTTCTTCTTCTTCTTCTTCTTCTTCTTCTTCTTCTTCTTCTTCTTCTTCTTCTTCTTCTTCTTCTTCTTCTTCTTCTTCTTCTTCTTCTTCTTCTTCTTCTTCTTCTTCTTCTTTTCTTCTTCTTCTTCTTCTTCTAAATCCTTTTGCTCCTCCTACCTTCTTTCTCACCGATTTTTTATTATTCTTTCTCTTACTTCTTCTCTGCCTCTTCTTTTTTTTTCTGGTTCTCTCATCCGGATATCTCTTTTTCTTTTTGTATTATTTTTCCTCCTCTTTCATCTCCTCTTCTTCCTCTTCCTCCTCTTTCTCCTTCTCCTCTTCTTACTACTACTACTACTACTACTACTATTACTACTACCACCACCACCACCACCACTGTAATAACTGAAATGAAGAATTAAGAGAAAGCTGCAGTAAAGTCACGCAATTACAATACAACAGCACTTGCACTCTTTTATTTTGTTCCCGGACGCAAACGTAATTGATATTTTGATTATACACACAATTTTCTGCTGCAACTGAAAAAAAAAAAGAAAAATGAAAAAATAGAAGTACAATGCTGCAAAATTTTACACACACACACACACACACACACACACACACACACGGCTCAAAAGCTAAAAGTCCCAGGCGCGGCGAGGCAGATGGGCGAATCTCTTAATGTGTAGCCTCTGTTCGCCAGCAGGAAGCAGACACGGAAAATGAGCCTAGGGATTGTGACTTCGCTATTCCAGGGTGTGGCGTGGGAGCGATCTCAGTTGTACTCTAAGATCAGTGGCGATGAGGTCAATTAAGCTCTTTCCGTAAGGGATCGACAAATTGGGTGATCGCCAAACGACTGCTGGTGGACGGGTGAACACAAATCAATGCGCCATTTTGCGTTCTATCATTCTGAAACAATCTTCAAGTGTCCTCCGGCTTCCTTTCATCTCAAATTTAGGCGCTCGAAGTGACGTCCTTGTGGATTATAGTCATATTTTGGGACTTAAATGGAAATACTTTAATATATTTCTTAGTTGAGTAAAATATGATTAAAAAATGTTCATTTATTCTCTAGAAATTATATTAAAAGACATCACGCAATATTAAAGCAGAGAAATTTTTTTGTAAGAATTTTTTAGTTCGACTTTCAGTACCTTAGTCCACGGTTAATCACTAGAAATTAATTAAATAATAATGCGTCAAAAGATGGAAAAAAAAATAAATATTAACTTTCTCGGTAGTATGTGAAATAATTTAATTTACATCAAACAACTGAGAAATAAAAAAAAATAACAATAAAAGAAAACATCATCATACTATAAAGGCGACGAGAACATTGATACTTTTGTTTGGGTGGTGAAATACTGCACCGTCTTGGCGCAACACAATGAAGGTTTACCAGCTGAAGATATTTCCAGCAGAATTACGCCCGGCCTGGAAAGGATAGCATTTTCCAGGCAGCAAACCTCTTATGTTACCTGGAAGCTATTCGCGACCTAAGTGAAAAATGCCGGCCGAAAAATTATCCGACACATTTTTGACTCGACATCTTTTCCTCCCCATCCCTCCCATCCGCTCCCCCCCCCCCTCACACCTGACGTCGACGGAATCCCAGTGCCACTAATTAAATTCAGAGTAATTCTCAGGTGTTGCATATTTCTCTCTCTCTCTCTCTCTCTCTCTCTCTCTCTCTCTCTCTCTCTCTCTCTCTCTCTCTCTCTCTCTCTCTCTCTCTCTCTCTCTCTCTCTCTCTCTCTCTCTCTCTCTCTCTCTCTCTCTCTCTCTCTCTCTCTCTCTCTCTCTCTCTCTCTCTCTCTCTCTCTCTCTCTCAATACTGGATCAGGAAGATTTGCTGATTCTGTATAAGAAAAAAAACTTCCATAATAGCAAAATCTGACCCGCCAGGGCTTGGAGAAAGTGAGGGAGGAGGGGGGACGAGGAGGAGGATGAGGAGGAGGATGGTGACGGGAGAAAAATGAGGAAGAGATTCAAAATTAGTAAAAGAGAGAAAAAAAAATAGAGACACAAAGTTGTATATACGATAATGAGAGTGGGAGGACTAGAGATAATTGACTCTCTTTGCATTAGTGTTAAAAGTTTTCATATTTTGTGCTGGGGCAATTACTGCTTCTGCTGCTGCTGTTAGTGCTGCTGCTACTACTACTACTACTACTACTACTGCTACTACTACTACTACTACTACTACTGCTACTACTACTACTACTACTACTACTACCAGTACTGCTACCACTACTACTACTACTACTACTACTACTACTACTACTACTACTACTACTACTACTACTACTACTACTAACTAATATTACGTATTACTACTACTACATTCACCAACCCTCCCATCGACACGAACAACAATACCACCATCACCATCAACAACAACAACAACAACAGCAACACAACATCGGCACCACCATCACCACCACCACCACCACCACCACCAACAACAACAACAAAAACAACAGCAACAACAGCAATAACAACAACAACAAGAGCAGCAATAACAACAACAATAACAACAACAACAACAACACTAATAATAATAATAATAATAATAATAATAATAATAATAATAATAATAATAATAATAATAATCATGACAAAATTGCCACTCATTAAGATACACTCACCCCAGGTTGGAAAGCATGCGATTGGGACTAAACGCAATAATTAATATATTAATCAATTATGTCACTAATTGACTAATTTTCTGCCCTACTTAATTGGCTCACTAGAATATTACAACTCTTAACGATGCCTGTAGCTCTCCATTGACTTGATTTTTTAACCTCTCTTGCTCTTTCTCAATCTGGTACCCTGTGTGTGTGTGTGTGTGTGTGTGTGTGTGTGTGTGTGTGTGTGTGTGTTGGGAGTTGCTCCTCTCTGTGTTATTTGACAGCCTTTTTTTTTATTTTCCTATTTTGTTTTCTACTTTTTCGTTGCTATTGATTTTTTGTGTTTTTTGTAATTCTTTTGGCATTTCTATGAACTTTTCCTTTATTTTTAGCCACTGAAGATGACACTCTGAATTGTGGGAAAGTTTTGAAATAAAGAAAGATGCTGGTAGTTTCGTCGCTCGTCATACTCTTCGTGCTGAGGAAGGTTATGAGACTAGTTAATGAAAAAAAATCCAAGTCCACAGTTTCTAAGTAACAGACATCATCAATTTTCATTTATTTCAATACTGCATCACTATAACTATTAGGGGTAACTACATTATAACGCTCGACATGCAGTATTCAATTCCCTTTAGCAAATTAACAACTCTGGGAATGTGCGTATACATTTTTACTAAATCGAAAGTTATTCTATTTTTTTAATACTCGGCTGCATGGAAACAAAAAAAAAAAATAAATAAATAAAAAATCAAGAAAAATATATACGCAAAATCGTGTGCATTTAACAACAACAATAACAAAATGAATGAATTTCCTATTCTATTGTTTTATTCCTAAAGCGCCCATAAAGAATTAACGGTGTACTGATGGTGCAATCGTGTGTGTATGTGTGTGTGTGTGTGTGTGTGTGTGTGTGTGTGTGTGTGTGTGTGTGTGTGTGTCAATTAGCCGCCGAGTATTATGGTCATTGAGGTTCCGGCAGTTTGGCTTGTGGCGGCTCAGTGGCGGTGCTTACGAGGCTCTATTGTTGTGGTGACGAGGTCCTTCAGAGGGTGTGAGGGAAACCTGACGCTGGAGAGACGAGACAAGAGCTGGCTGGACACTGTGGACACTGAGAACACTGACTACGCTCTTGAGACATTGGGGGATGAGACGTTAGTGGAGGAAGAGGAGGAGAAGGAGGAAGATGAAGAGAAGGCGGAGGAAGAGGTGGAGGAGGAAGGCATGACAACATAACGGAAGGAAACGTAAACTGATAGGAAGAGATAAGGTAACCCACTAAATCCCTATTGTGTTCTCGACTTTTCACCAAAATCTAAGAAAACGTGAGAAAACACGAGAGAAACAAGTGTAGGATGGCGTGTAGTGAGGCACAGACAGCTCCTGCAGCCACCAAGAATACCCTCACCTTCACCTTCCCGTGGCTCAACGTCTCAGCCGGTCATTCCGTGCGGGAGAACGTTGCGGAGACTTAAAGCAGACACGTACACGAGTCACCCAGAAACAGCGACGTCTCAAGGCTTCGTGGTGCGTGGGCCGTGGCGTTGACCTGAGTCAGGCCACCGCCAGTCGCTGATTGCATTTCCATGAATCAAACAAACATGCCTGGCTGCTATCGGGGCCTTGCAATACTCGGCTAACCTTTAATCTACGGTTTTCTGTCTCCAGTTTAAGCCAGCAGCTGAACTCCATGCGATATAGTGTTATGACTCGTGTAAAGGCGTGTGTGTGTCTGTCTTTGTCTGTGTGTGTCTGGGGCTAGGTGGCTGGCTGTCTGAATATGCTTGTGTGAACGTGTGTTTGTGTGGATGGTTGTATTCATATTTTCGTTATGTATAGTGAGAGGGTGTGTGCATGTATGTATGTAAACAAGAGGTGATTTTATTGAATGCTTTTTAGATACCATCTCCCGTCGCGACAATACCCTTTACGCTGTACTTAAGCCCCGGCCCATCCCAGCAAGGAGAGGCAAAAAGGGAGGTTTTCTCCGCGTATTGGGGAGTCGCAACGCCCCACAATTTCCCTTCATAATGTTCACGTGTCGCCCAGAATGTGTTTCCAGTTGCGTAATGCATTTTGGCTTGTGTTGCGCTGTCCGCATGTACGTATGTGTGTATGTGTGTGTTAGTACGCGGCCTTTCACCTCCTTGTACTCTAATGTATCTTTCATTCCATTCCCTACTTTTTATGCATATGAGAGCCCCTTTCATCATCGCTTCGTATTCAATCCTGCTTCATATTGCATTGTATCCAGGTGTAAATACGAGTGTGTGAACCAGTGCTTTGTGAAGAGAGAGAGAGAGAGAGAGAGAGAGAGAGAGAGAGAGAGAGAGAGAGAGAGAGAGAGAGAGAGAGAGAGAGAGAGAGAGATGAAAAAAAAAATGAGTAAGATGGAGATGCAAATGAGAGAGGAATGTGTTACAAATGAAAGGAAGGTGAGGATATGACCGGTATGTGAAAGATGAGATGCAGGTGTGTCCAGGTGTGGTATGAATGTTACACTATAGGAGAAAGGTAGATATGAGGCAGAGAGAGAGAGGGGGAGAGGGGGGATGGAGAGGAAGAGGGAGATAGAGAGACAGACAGGGTAGAAATTAAACAAAGGTACTAAAAGAGCAATGAAGAGAAATGGGCGCGTTGATGGTGTGACGGCGAGAGAGGGGCACAGTTGAGGGGAATGGATGAGGTTGAAAGGGAACTGTGGAGTTGGCGCCACACAAACAAACATTTCGTTTTGTAAGAGGATTGTTTGGTCTCATCAAATTTCAACAACAGTACATTGGTGGCCATTTGTGGGGTGCCTTTGTTGTTGTTGTTGTTGTTGTTGTTGTTGTTGTTGATTCCATACTATAACGTAAATAGAAACGTACAGTTGATTCTTCTACTTTTCATCTTCATTATTGTATTTCAGTTCTATTGTCTTTCTCCTCCTATCCCTCTTATTCCTCCTCCTCCTCCTCCTCCTCCTCTTCATCATCATCATCATCTTCATCATCATCATCATCATCATCATCATCATTTTTACTACTATTGTCAATTATCATTATCCTCTACCTTCCTTTCCTGCTTCAAATCATTCTCGACGTTTCACCATTCCGTACACACACACACACACACACACACACACACACACACACACACACACACACACACACACTTGACCTTTCACAGCAATTCACACGCTAAAGAAGAGCTAAGGAAAGGAATCCAAGGAAGGAAGGAGGAAGGGAAGAGGGAGTAAAGGAAAGGGGACTATTGGCTGGATATAGAGAAGTGAAAGGAAATGGATGAAGGGGAGAGAAGAAAGGGAATGAGAAGCAAGGATGAAAAGAAGAAAGAAAACGATAAGAGGGAGAGAGGGAAAGTTGGCATAAAAAAATAATCTACTGGAATACAAAAGATTGGGATAAGAAAAGGAGAATAGGAAGGAAATGAGAGAAAAAAAAAAGAAGAGGATTTGGGAAGAAAAAATGAGGAGGAGGAGGAAGAGGAGGATGAATTCAATGAGAAAAAGAAGTGGAGGAGGGAAACTGAAACCAATTCGCACGACCAGAGAGAGAGAGAGAGAGAGAGAGAGAGAGAGAGAGAGAGAGAGAGAGAGAGAGAGAGAGATGGCAGGGAACATCACTACCTCAAAAACTAACTCACTTTTTCACACTCATCCGGAAATTTGCTGAGTCACGCCACACAAGACAAACAACACGGTGGACTTGACGAAATTTTTCATATAACTTTATGAAACCTTAATGTCACAACGCAGTGGTGGCCAGGCGTGACGTCAGGGGGCGGTGGGTGGTGGGAGGCGAGAGGAGACAGCAGGAAACTCCACCCGAAGAGCACTATAAACTTTGGCATCACGAGAAGACCCAGGTTTTCTTATTTAATGTGAGGCGCCGCGGGAAAAGGAAACAAATTAGTGGATTTGTGGGAACGTAAAGGAAGGAAAGGTGGAGGAAAGCAGGATAGTGAAAAAAAAAATGAAAGAAAGAAAGTAACGATTGAACATGTGTCTTTAAACATGCATGAATCTCATTTTGCTTATTTAAAAACTTGAACGAGTAAGAAAATATTAGGTATATGAATATTTAGAGGTTAGTAAGCGAAAAGTATAGAATGAGTAATAGGAACAAAAAAAAGTAAAGGAGGAAGGAGAGGTGGGAGACGGCAACGAACAAGTATCTTTGAAATAAACAATATATCTCTCTCTTCTAAAATACGTATTAAGGACTTGAATTCTTAAATACTCAGAAGATGGTAAAACAAAAAATTCGGAATCAGTATTATTACGCAAACTGTCACACTCAACCTTCAAGTATCTCTCTTCACTAAAATATTTAAAAAGAAAGGTGTTTGAATGTAAAAAAAAAAAAAAAAAATGCGAAAAAAGAAACCGGGAATTAATAACATCAGGAAAACTCTCACTATTTCACACTCAACCCAGCTGAAGTTCACGTAATTTTTAACGCGACACAACGAGTATAATAAAATCACGAAATTTACTGCAATGTATTTATCTCGTGCAAAGCTTCTCTTATTAGGGATTACTGTTACGTTGGGGACGGGGAGAGAAAGGGGAGATCAGGAAGGGAAAAGAGAAAAAGATAGAGAGGGAGGCATGACCTAAATTAACTATGAATAATAATGATGTGAAGCTTCGAATATGATGTGAAACAATATTTGAAGCTTATGATTTCGCTGCATTTGTTTTTTTTTTTCTCGTGTGTGTGTGTGTGTGTGTGTGTGTGTGTGTGTGTGTGTGTGTGTGTGTGTGTGTGTGTGTGTGTGTGTGTAGGCCCTATTGTACTCTGTGTAGGAAGGAATTAAATGGAAACTTGATCCAGGTAGAGATTAGGGTGAGGAAAGCTGTCGGGAACTAGAATGAAATCTAATGAAAGAAAAGGCGAGAGAGAGGAAAGAAAAAGTTTGGAGTAGGACGTGGTGTGGGCGGATGGGCGGGGATGTGTGAAGAATAGAAGGGAGGAGGAGGAGGAGGGGGGGAGAAGAGAAAGAGGAGGAGAAGGAGGAAGAAGAGAGAGAGAAAGAGCAGAAGGAGGAAGAAGAGAGAGAAATAGAAGAAAAAAGGATGGTGTAAGGTTAGTGTATGCGCATGTGTGTGTGTGTGTGTGTGTGTGTGTACCCTAGTGAAGTTAACCTTTATTCCACGATTCTGCATCAAAGTAAACCATGTGCACGTAAGAAAAGAATAGAGTTTGTGGGTTTCACTTCACGCATCGGTGTCAGAGAAACAAAAAAGCTGAAAAGGATGATTGTCGCCTTTTCTGTGGCGTACTTTCGTCGATCAATTATGAAGATGTAGAAATTAATGTGAAATGTTTATAAGAGCATTGAACTTTATAACATATGTACATTCAAACTTCGTTCATCATATAACTTACAACATTATTTATCCCACATCATGAAAGACTAATCTATTGGATAAAGACTATTAAACTAAACTACTCTACTAGTTATCATATATCATTAAAGCTTAAACTACTTGGTGTTGTACTCGAGTGTTAAACAAAACCACAATATTATTTATGTCACATATTGAAAGATTAATTTATTGGGTGCTGTAAAAGACTATGAAACTAAGACAGTGAAAGAGGATACTGGATATTGCGAAATATATCTGATAAAAGGTAGTGAAAACCTGGTTAACTACAAAGTCTAGTAATTATAAGGAAGACCCAGCAAAGCCAAAATAATAAAAGTATTGTTCAGTAACAAAAAGAGACACTGGAAGCGTAATCAATCCAGATATGAAAGCCTATACTGAAACAAGATAAATACTTTTTCGTTAAGCCTGAAAAAAAAGCATCAAGCATTTTACGTGAATGAAGGAGAGGATAAAAACACGATCTGGGGAAAATGAACCGATAATGAGGGAAACTGAAAAAAAATAATAATGACATGGAGGTCACGTGTTATGAGCAATGAATGATGAATAATGTGACAAAGTGCTGTTGGTGCTCGTTCATAAACACGGGAAAGTATGTGTGTGTGTTGTTATTGTGTGTATACAGTAGTGTGGGTATTGATTCTTTCTCTCTCTCTCTCTCTCTCTCCTCTCTCATCTCTTCTCTCTCTCTCTCTCTCTCTCTCTCTCTCTCTCTCTCTCTCTCTCTCTCTCTCTCTCTCTCTCTCTCTCTCTCTCTCTCTCTCTCTCTCATACGTAGGTGATAAGATTTTGAGCTTAACGTAGGCTTGCATCGCTGTGAAATAAGATCCCAAAGTGTTTTGATAGTGTTGACGCCTTATACTCTTCGAAAAATTGTTCTTTCCATCCCTCCTGCTTATTCCTCGCCTCTTCCTCTTCTTCTACTCCCTCACCCCCTGTCTATTATTATCTTTCTTTCTCTCTTTATCTCTTCCTCATTCCTTCCTCCACTCCTGTCTCTTTAGCTTCCTGCGTTACTCGTTTTCCCTTCCTTCATCCCTCCCGTTCTTTTCTCCTTCTCTCTGTTTCCTCCTTAGTCTTTCCTGTCTCTCTTCCTTTCCCTTTGTTTTCTTCTTATTTTTCTTGTTTGTGTGTAGCTCCCTCTTTCCCTTTCCCCTCCTTCGCTCCACTGATTCTATGATCGACGTTTCACACATGCACAATCTCTCTCTCTCTCTCTCTCTCTCTCTCTCTCTCTCTCTCTCTCTCTCTCTCTCTCTCTCTCTCTCTCTCTCTCTCTCTCTCTCTCTCGTGGCCTTCCAACAGTCTGTTAATATCCCACGTTCATCTTTTTATCATAATCCAAAAGTTACTCATATATTATCACTAAACTTTATCCTGAGGGAACATCTCACTGCGCCACAATTACGACACACACACACACACACACACACACACACACACACACACACACACACACACACACACACACACACACACACACACACACACACACACACACACACACACACACACACATACAACCACTCACGATTACATGAAACGCGAAAGACACCAATCAAATCACACTTCATCATCTTCACCACTACACCAGTCACCACATCGAATACTTACATCACCACACGCCACCACACACCACTACACGCCACATATCACTAACCAGGCCAAGAAGACTATCAGTGTCTCCTCCAATGAGCAGTTAGTGCTTATAAACGGCTCTGTCCAGTCCATCTTATCTAAATGTGTATCTCTTCCTACTCGCTCTGAACACATTTAGGTAATCAGGGGTCCTAATGCTCAGCTGATGTGAAAAAGATAAAGGATCCGAAGTAATTAAACGCATTTCCTGCAATTAATTAGTGTGATAACAAGGAATTCGATCACACTTTTTCCCTTTGTTTTTTTGTTTTTGTTTTTATGTTTACCGAAGGGAATGAACGCGCACGCCCTAAACAGTATGGAAACATGGAAAGAAGGAGAATCATGAGTCATTTACGGGAACTTGAATAAAAAACGGGGAAGGCAAGATAGAAAACGGATAGGCTGAACATGGGAATAGAAATGAGAGAGAGAGAGAGAGAGAGAGAGAGAGAGAGAGAGAGAGAGAGAGAGAGAGAGAGAGAGAGAGAGAGAGAGAGAGAGAGAGAGAGAGAGAGAGAGAGAGAGAGCCCTTCTATTTCCATTATTCTCATTTCTAAGACAGCTGCAATCCGGAAACATTCATTGAGTATCTGATTCTTCTATGACTTTCTTTTCCTTATATTTCTCAGTTCTAAGATTCTACTATAACCCGCAAACATTCACTGAACATCTCATCTTTCTTCCATGACCTTGATACGTTGAGAAGCATTGGGGTTCGCGCCTCAGTGAGCGAGGTGAGAGAAAAGACACAGTTTACCTGGGAGTCTTCACGTAAGGATGGATGGAGAGGAGGAGAGGGAGCTGGAGGAAAAGTATGAGTATAGGAAAAAAGATCAGGAAGGTAAACAGAGAGAAGGGAGGGGGAAGCGTGTGGGAAGAAAGGGAAAGGGAAACAGAAGGTAAGGAACTCAGAGAAGAGAGAGAAGGTGGAAAGGAAGAGAAGAAGAGGAAGAAACGGAATAGGAAAGACAGGAAGACGCTAAAGAAGGATAAGAAGGATGTAATTAAGGAACGGAAGGAAGAGAGAGAGAGAGAGAGAGAGAGAGAGAGAGAGAGAGAGAGAGAGAGAGAGAGAGAGAGAGAGAGAGAGAGAGAGAGAGAGACGAGTGGAAAGGAAAAAAGAGGATAGGGAAAGAAGCAGATGCGGAAAGGAAGGAAGAGAGGAAGCGAGGAAAAACAAGACAAACAAGCTAGAAAGGGAGGAAGGAAGAGGAAAGCGCGCAGGAAGGAAGGGAAAGAAAGGGGAAGGAAAGAAACAGGTTAGGAGCGGAAGGAGAGACGCAAGGAAGGAGGGATGGGGCAAGTCAAGGCATGCAATCCGTTTCTCATGATCCAATTTAATGCAAGGCTGACCCACCACCGTGCAGGCTCTTGCGCCGCGTGATGTGAGGCTGCCGTCTACCTGCTCAGACAAGGACGAGGGCGAGGACGGTGACGGAGAGACATTTTAAATTGCAAAAAAAGGTGTCTGCGTTTCATGCCTCCACGCACGAGAGAAGGCTGGAAAAAATGTGTTAAATTAGGTTATAAATGTTAAGACTAGACATGATGATTTATAAGTTGATATTTCGCCCTGACATGTACAGCCAGACCAAGCTGGAAAAGAGGGTTGCGTAATTAGGTTATAAATGTGAAGACCGGGCACGGCAATTCATAATCCAGTTAATATTTCGCTTTGACAGATGAAATAGACAGGAATTGAAGAAAATAGTTCATCATAAAGTTTAAATGCGGTGATTTATAAGCTATATAATATTTCCTGTTGATAAACAAAGCGAGGCAAAGTTTAAAAGAGAGAGAAATCGTGAAATCAGATTATACGGATTAGTAATAGATACAAATATCCGTAAAGAAAAATATTTGCGATTCAGAGAGAGGAAGAGAAGCCGGGAGATAACTTGCTCTAATAAACACTACCGACGTTATTAGTTACCAAACAACGGACACTAAAAACGTCAGTCACACGCTCATGTGTACATTAATATTCACTAATGAAGTGGCGCATAATACAAATATAAAAACAAGTAACATACGACCAAAAAAAAAAATTAATCTCAAAAGAATTAACTCGAGTCTCCTACGTGACTCGAATGGCTTGCTTACCTGGCGGACCTGGAATCAAGGTGTGCAGGGCCAGGTGTCCTTCAAACCTTCACGAGGCAGGTGGATGGAGAGGGATGGGACAGAAATTAGAGGCTGCAGACAGGCGGCGAGGTAAACAAGATGATGAAGCTGTAAGGAGGAAGATGGAGAGGAAGATCGGTTGTGGAGGCGGTCAAGGTTGCGGCCAGGCTAGAACACTTAGGGAAGATAAAGGGAAGGGAAGGGAAGGATGGAAAACTCGTTGTATCAAGGGAAAAAAACACATTGTCATGTAAGCTGAAAGGAACGGAAGGCAGGTTCGTTACATACAAGAAGAAGACACAGGATTATATAAGTTTAACGAAATATGCGTGTTATGAAGAGATACCTGTGAAAATAGGAGAAAGTTAACCACTAAACTGACTAGAATACTGAAAATAAATGAGAGTTAAAGAAAAAAGCTGATTAGATATAGAAAGAAGAAACAAGATAGAAAACTTTATATAAATGTAAACGTTATGAAGAGGTACATATACGTATCAAAATAGTGAAAGTAAAGCCTCTGGACTGACAAGAACACTATAAATAAACGCAATTTCAAGGAAGAAGAGCTGGTTATATACAGGAAGAAGAAACAAGATAGACAACTTCATATAAATCTAAGTGTCATAAAAGAGGTACAAATGTAAATTAGAGGAACTAAAATAGACTCCGTAAGGCACTGTATATATGACAAGGGAAGAGAAGGAAGACTCTTTGAATCCATGAAAAATAAGAGTGAAGATACACACACATTACACTCATTTATCCATGCATGAGGGTAAGAATAAAGTCAATCTTTCCAACCAACCAGACTAAAATAATCCGCGGAAATCAACACTTCAGCAACAAGCCGCTCCTCACTAATGCAAGCGACACGGATGAACTAAATAATAACACAAGCACAATTTCCAGAGACAACCAGAACACTCACGTCAGAGAATAACGCATGGTTTTAATCTTTCCTGCCGGAGTGTCGCCCATGAACCCCAACTGGAAACTGGAGCAGAAAGCAAGAAACGCGCCGCTCCGAGCTAACAGAACCTATTGGAAAAACCTTCTCCTGCCTCGCTACAAAACATTACGAGATCCGAAAGTCGTCTCCTCGCACTCCACTCGCAAAGGAACCCTGCAGTGTGTGTGTGTGTGTGTGTGTGTGTGTGTGTGTGTGTACTGATATACTAAATTCAGCCTCTCCTATTTTCTCCACTTAATGAACTAATATCGCGCTCTCAGCCTTTCTATCTGTGCTTAGCGTTAGTGCAGAGTCCCAATACACGACGCAGTTTCTTGGGTCACGCGGCTGTGAATGGGAAGATCTAAGGACCAGAAGGCGCTTGACTCACTGTTTTTAAAGCGTTGGGAATTCACTAAGAGGCGAGAGAGAGAGAGAGAGAGAGAGAGAGAGAGAGAGAGAGAGAGAGAGAGAGAGAGAGAGAGAGAGAGAGAGAGAGAGAGAGAGAGAGAGAGAGAGAGAGAGAGAGAGTTAAGAGGCTAAAGGGAACGAATGGCCAATTAATTGCTCGCTCAGGATTTTTTGCCTCTTTTCTGAGTGTTAATTGCATGGCTGACTTTTTACCTTCATCTTTTTTATTGATATACCTGGTTTATTTCATGATACACCCCGCCCCACTCTCTCTCTCTCTCTCTCTCTCTCTCTCTCTCTCTCTCTCTCTCTCTCTCTCTCTCTCTCTCTCTCTCTCTCTCTCTCTCTCTCTCTCTCTCTCTCTCTCTCTCGGTTTAGTCGCCGGCAGAAGCAGAGAAACTTTCGAATAACAAACGCATCGCAATACTCCGATAGGAAGCGAAGAGGAAAGAGAAGAGAAGAAGAAAAAACTCGTCGTGTGCATGAAACTCGCACACTCCCAGGCAAACAACAGCAACTACAACAATAACACCAACGACACGAACAACAATAAGAACAGGAGGAGGGAGACGAGGGAGACATGGAAAAGAGAATAAGGAACACGTGGAATAAAGAAAAGAAGAAGGTAGGAGAACTGTAAGACGTAGAAAGAAGAATTCGAGGAAATTGTTGAAAAAAAGAAAAGTGGAAGAGTAAGATGTAGGAGAAGAGAAGAAGGAATAAAAACAACAAGGCCTTTGTCCATCAATTTCTAAGAAAAAAATGATAATAATAACAAGGAAGACATGGAAGGAAAGAAGAAGAAAAATAAGATATAAAAAATATGAGAAAAACGTTGAAAAGGAAAATTATATAACAGGAAAACACAGAGGAAGAAAAGGAAGAAGAACAAGAACAAAAAGAACTTCATCCATCAACTTTTAGAACAAATAATACAACTATCACCACTTCCTCCTTTTCCTCCTCCTCCTCCTCGTCCTTCGCTAATCCAGTGCCGAATTCTCCCGGAGCATGAAGCCTTCGGTCCTCCAGGTGCAAGAACGAGCACCGGAATGAAATGGCGGCTCATAACAGCTGTGGCCAAACTAGACATTTACTGGGAAACTTTGGCACTCCCGCCCCGCCGAGACGAGGATGGGAGGGCCAGGCACGGAAGGCAGCAGCGGTGGGAGGAGCGTCCGGTGCCACAGGGGCTGAAGGAGCGTGGTGCGGCCAAGGGTTTGTGTTATTAAAGGCTGTACAGGAAACAATATCGAGGTTTGGGTACCGTGACCTGTCAATGTTTTTTTTTTTTTTTTTACTGCAGTACGGTACCTGGATTTGTAGGTCTCTCTCTCTCTCTCTCTCTCTCTCTCTCTCTCTCTCTCTCTCTCTCTCTCTCTCTCTCTCTCTCTCTCTCTCTCTCTCTGGTAAGACTAGAATTTTCATTCCCTTATTGCGAAAAAAAAACATGATTCATTACAATGTTTGACTTCTTCCTTAGCGGAGGTCGTTAACCCCGTGTGTGTGTGTGTGTGTGTGTGTGTGTGTGTGTGTGTGTGTGTGTGTGAGCAGGCAGTGTCGGCTATTCTGAACTCACGCTGAAGTTTTATACTAGTAGGAATAATGAAGCCAGGAGGTAATGACGACCTTGGGCACGTAACTTCAACAACCAAAGAGGGCAGTCCACACACACACACACACACACACACACACACACACACACACACACACACACACACACACACACACCATAACGCCACCAGGAACTACAAGACCAATAAGAAGAGCAAATTGCCCTGGCGTGTCCCTCAGAGGCGCGGCAGTATCTCCAAGGATGACCATTACGGCACAATTAAAGGCGACGCGGCTCGTTTATATATACGTAACCCGCTCAGGAACTGCAATTACCTGTCTGTTTGCCACGCCATACGTCTTCCCAGAGAGAGAGAGAGAGAGAGAGAGAGAGAGAGAGAGAGAGAGGGGTAGTAAAAAAGTAGCTTCAAGGAGTCAGTTATTTAGGAAGGGGCGGAGCAGAAGTAGAGGAAGATGAAGGAGGGAAGAGAAAGAGGAGAAGGAGGAACTAAGAAGAGGTTAGGGAGCCAAGAAAGTGACAGGATGATGAGGGAAGATAAAGAGGGAGGAGAAGGGGCAACAAACGACGTACACGACGCGAAAATAAGAACACTCAGGAGGAAGAAGAGGGGGAGGAGGAAGAGAAGAAGTAGAAGGAAGAGGAGAAGGAAAGGGGCGAGAAGAACAAATTAAACTTTGCAAAAGGGCGAACACAGAGAACTCACGGAACTTAATTAAAGAGACGGATGAAGATTAGGACCAAAGACGGAGTTAGAAAAATGCGCTCGAAGAGGAAAGTCGGAATGAGGTGAGACAGAGAAATGAAAAATGCCCGCAAAAGAAAAAAAAAAAGCGGTAAAATAATGAAAACTGCATAAGACTGCCTGGCAAAGAAGAACTACCAGAGAGAGAGAGACAGAGAGAGAGAGACAGAGAGAGAGAGAGAGAGAGAGAGAGAGAGAGAGAGAGAGAGAGAGAGAGAGAGAGAGAGAGAGAGAGAGAGAGAGAGAGAAGGGGGGAGAAAACAGGAAGCGCAGAAAAACAATAACAGGAAGAAAGCATAACACAAATTGAATGAAAGAGAGAGAGAGAGAGAGAGAGAGAGAGAGAGAGAGAGAGAGAGAGAGAGAGAGAGAGAGAGAGAGAGAAGAAGAAAACAAATGAAGTAATAGAGAAGGCACAGAAAAGAATAACCAGGTCACATCACGATTTGACTAAATATAGCACAGCCAGAGGGAGAGAGAGAGAGAGAGAGAGAGAGAGAGAGAGAGAGAGAGAGAGAGAGAGAGAGAGAGAGAGAGAGAGAGAAGGAGGTAGACAATTATGCGCCAACTTGAACAGTTAACACGCGTGACGATCTATTTCAAGACACGCCCTCCGGTGACGCCACAAAGACACCGGCAGGACCCCACCAGAAGCGTCACGGCCTTTGTGGTGAGGCGCCTGTGATGGACGAGGGAGAAGGAGGAGGAGGAGGAGGAGAGATGTCCGAGTCCGTCGCTTGTGATAAAAAAAACAACACGAAAAGTCATTTTGTGAGAAGTGCAAACATGTTTCTGTGATATATATTTTTATTTCTTTATTTTTTTTTATCTTTTTTGCCAGTTATTTTTGGGAGTTATTTTTGGCGTTACGTTGGATCGTTTCTCTTCGCATTCTGTCACTTTTTTGGATGGAAGAGCTGCCTTGTGTTTCTGCTGGTGGGGGTGGTGGAAGTAGTGGTGGGGGAGGAGAAGCGTAGGTGTTTGTGATGCTGACGCTGGTGAAGGAGGTGGATTTGAGGTGGATGTGGTCGAGGAGGAGGAGAGAACGAGTATGGATCTGAAGTAGAGATGGTGGAGGAGGAGGAGGAGGAGGAGGAGGAAGGAATTGGTGTGGATTTATGGTAGATGTGGAAGGAGTGTAAAAAGAGGAGGTGGAGAAAGAGGGATGAGGTAAGAGAAAAGAAAGGATTCAAAATAGAAAGTGGTGATAATAAAGATGAAAAAGGGTTGGAGCTGGCAGTAGTGGTGTAAGATATTGATAAGGAGGAGGAGGAGGAGGAGACTCTGGGTCAGTTCTGGGTACATCGCGTAGAGTGTCTTATTTTCTTCGTAGTGGAGTTGGTAGAAGAGGTGGAGGACGAGGTGGTGGAGGACGAGGTGGTGGAAGACGAGGTGATGCAGGACAAGATGGTGGAGGACAAGGCTGCTGGGTGCGTTCTGTGTATCGCGTGGGTTGTTTGCGTGTGGTACCTGAGTGTTGTTCAGCATGAGTTGATGTGTTCCTGAGTGGTTCTGGAGCTGCTTCAGGTGATGTAAAAATGAGGGACCTGCGTGAGACTTTATATAACCTGCTGCTTTGCCTCAGGTGTTTTGTTAGTTACGTGAGCCTTACTGCATTATTTTGGATTGTCTTTTTATGATTATTTGATCTGCAGTTAATGCCTGTTATTCTTAGGATTTACAGGATATGGTAGTATTATCTTGTATATTGTCTCAAATTATGCTGATTAATGTACAAGTGGTCAACAAACTAAATAAACTAAAATAATGCTCTAGATAACTAAACTGAACTGAACTAAACTAAAATGAACTTAAGCCAAACCAAACCAACTGAACGAGCTGACTGCCTACCAAAAGGAAGCACGCTGAACATATTTAACTAATCAAAACCGTTATCTCCCTTATCTGGTCCTAATTAACTTTATATGGCTGCACAAAATCAACTCATCTCACAGGTGGTCCCATGGTGTAATGGTTAGCACTTTGGACTCTGAATCCAACAATCCGAGTTCGAGTCTCGGTGGGACCTGGGATTATTTTCGTCTTTCTTTCCCTCAGCGGGTGGGGAGGAGCCTTCACTTTTACTACCTTACGTCTCTTACTCTATACTCCATTATATAACTTATCACAACTCATAAAAAGCAATACATGTACTTTAGCTTCTTCATTTGTGTTCCTTTGTGTCCTCTTGCCTTATCCAGCTTATCTTCTTATCTTCCGAGGTGATATCTTGCTTTGGTATCTTAACTCGCCAAAGTGGATGGATGGATGGTTGAGCTGGGGGCTCGAACCCTTGGCGGACTGATTAATAGGTAGACAGGTGGCCATTTCTCTGGTGTGAGTGTAAATGTGTCTCAAAGTGTGTGGCTGTCCTTATTTTTAACTCTCTCTCTCTCTCTCTCTCTCTCTCTCTCTCTCTCTCTCTCTCTCTCTCTCTCTCTCTCTCTCTCTCTCTCTCTCTCTCTCTCTCTCTCTCTCTCTCTCTCCCTCTTGAGTACGATCGTGTATATCTTCTCTACTTGTGTGTTCCTCGCAAGATATAATGTTGTTTTCTTTACTTACGTACTTTAGTGTCCGCAAAAATGTCTGGAATTACTTTTGAGGCTCTTAGTGTGTGCGTCCGTGTGTGTGTGTGTGTGTGTGTGTGTGTGTGTGTGTGTGTGTGTGTGTGTGTGTGTGTGTGTGTGTGTTCGTGCGTGCAAAGGGCTATTAGAACTTCAGAAACCGATTAATAACACAAGTTTGTAAAAAAAAGAATGAGATGAGGAAACTAAAATAGCAAACACACACACACACACACACACACACACACACACACACACACACACACACACACACACACACACACACACACACACACACTTAATCCACAAGGTATTATTCTGTTTTGTTGTTCCTTTCGTTTAAGTATACTTTTTATTTATTTATTTATCTATTTATTTATTTACTTATTTAATTTTGCTGCACATGGACTATCTTGTGTGTGTGCGTGTGTGTGTGTGTGTGTTTGTGTAGGTGTTGTAAATATCTTCGTCTTTTTACTTATCTATTATTGCTCTTATTTGTACTTTGAACCTAAACTTTCCATATATTTCTTTACATTATTCTCTACCGACGGCTTAATTTATTTTTCGCAGCTTCACGGAGTTTTAATCAAATTCACGCAACACTCGGCAACATCCATCATCACTCATTTCTATTCATCCCCTCTGGCGATCACGCAGTTGCATTACAAAACATTACCGATCCCCCATAACGCTACGTAATGCTACTTATCGCTCCATACCAGCTCATTGCATCCCGCTGTACGTTGATTGATGTGAAAGGGAAGCCGTTAAATTATGTACGGAAAAGGGAAACGATTACTCATACCTTGTAATAGTGTCTGATATTATTCATCTCTTATTAGTCTAGTAATGGTCGACAGGACGAGGGAAATAGAGGCAAGGTCTAACTGGTTATATTCACGGCCTCTAAGAAAACCATGAGGCCTAAACAGGGACAGTAATTGGAAGGCTAAGATCACTCAACCCTCCGCCGTCCCTCTCTCTCTCTCTCTCTCTCTCTCTCTCTCTCTCTCTCTCTCTCTCTCTCTCTCTCTCTCTCTCTCTCTCTCTCCATTGGTCAAGATTAGTTCCGTAACGAGATAAGCAAGAGTAATTTAACGTAATACTTTTAAATTGAGTTCCGTTTCTCAGATCCTGCTTTATAGAGGTCTGAGATACAGGTACAGATGGGAGGTACAGGTACATATTTGTTTCGTAACGTACCTTAATATTTCGTACAGGTACAGATACATATTAATTTCCTAACGATAAACTCAGGAATAAGGTATCTCTATATTGCGTACCGTTTCCTTAGGTCCTGTCTCATAAAGGTGCGGGGTACAAATACAGGCGCAGGTACAGGTCACGCATCAGCACCCTGTAGTTTTGCGTGTGTTGCGTGCATGCGTTGAACGATCAGCTGACACATCTGTCTGGCTATATACTGCTTTCTGACGATCGCCTGACGATGAGGGGAGGCCGCGGGATGTGATGGTGGTGGTGATTATGGTGGTGGTGATGGTGGTGGTGGTGGTGGTGATGGTAGTGGTGATGGGGTGAGGAAATGTGTTTTGTATGTTCCTTTACTTATTTCAAAGTAGTTTTCAGTTTCTTTCAGTTTTGTTAAGCGTACATATAAATAGGCAGATAGACAGACGAAATAAAGGATAATTAAGGCCAGATAGACAGACATCCAGACAGGCAGCTAAAGAAACAGACAGGTAGAACAGATGTACAGGTGAACCAGATAGACAGGCACGTAAGCAGACAGACGGACATGCGGAAGAGCTTACGGATTGACAGACAGACAGACACGTGGATGGAAAGAGATGGAAAGACTGGCGGACAAACAAACACAGACAAAATAAAGAACCAGATCAAACAAAAAAGACGAGTAAAAGAATTAACAGAAAGAGGGGAAGACTAACAGACAGACAGACAGACGCAACAGCAAAGCAAAAGAGCAAATGACAGTAAAGGAAGAGGAGCAAGAGGAAGTGGAACAAGAGAGAGAGAGAGGAACATGTCTAACGCCCTTTTGTTGTTACCCCTCTCACTGACACCCTCTTATCTACACCCTACGGAGGAAAGAGAGAGCAAAGGAGAGGGAGAGGGAGAGACACCCCTATGGACCCTTCCCTCCCCCTCCCCACGACCTGCCTCACTTGTTCTATTTATTAACTGAAAGGAGATGAGTGATGGGGACAGAGGGAAGCTGGTCATTAGCCTCCACCTCTCCGTCTCCTCCACTCATCTCCACTCTACTCATCTCCACTCAGACTTGGAGGGATTTCAACTTTTTTCCTCTCAGCATATTTTTTTTTTTTCGGAGCGTTACGGCAGCTCGTCTATTCTAGCAAAGAGAAGTGAAGGGAAGGGGGAAAGAAGGGAAGGGAAGGGAATGGTGTATTTGTGACAGGTGTGTGAGGTGAAGGTTAGTTAGTTCAGGTGTCACAAGAGAGGAAGGAAGAAGGGAAGGAAGGAACGTGTGTTTGGAGGAAGGGGAGAGAAGGGGAAAGAGAGAGAGAGAGAGAGAGAGAGAGAGAGAGAGAGAGAGAGAGAGAGAGAGAGAGAGAGAGAGAGAGAGAGAGAGAGAGAGAGAGAGAGAGAGAGGAATGCGTGTTTTGAGACAGAGACAGACAGAGAGAGAGAGAGAGAGAGAGAGAGAGAGAGAGAGAGAGAGAGAGAGAGAGAGAGAGAGAGAAAGGTAGGGTGGAGAAATGTTTTTGGAAAGAGGAAAGAGAGAGGGAGAGTAAAGAAATAGAATAAAATAAGAAATAAGAAAGAAGGAAAGAAGAGGGTAAACTCACTTATGAAATGAATGAATGAATGAATGAATGAATGAATGAAGGAAGGAAGGAAGGAAGGAAGGAAGGAACAGAACGATACATAGAAAATAAAATAAAATGAAAGGAAGATAGAAAAAAATAAACTCGAGTGAAAGGAGGGAGCAGGGAAAGAAGGATGAAAAAGAAGGAAATAAGGAGAGCGGAAGAAGGATGATGTTAATAATGAGTTCGTAATTCTTGGGAAAATATTTACCTTAGGAAGATTTTTTTCCTTTTTTTGTAGCTGTTTATACAAGTCATTATAATCAACGTGGAATATCTGGTACACCTGTCGCGTCTACCTGTGCCTTGTGTTTGTCTTGTAGGTTTGTACAGACTTGTATAAACATGTAAGGGCTTGTAGGGGCAGCGTTGAAGGGTATTTAGCAAGACACGCTCTTTTGTTTCTCTTTGGTTATATTTTTTCTCCTCCTTTTCTTTTTTTTTCTTTCTTTATCTAATGTTAGGGAAACTTACTGAGGAGGAGGAGGAGAAGAAGAAGTAGGAGGAGGAAGAGAAGAAGTAGGAGGAGGAAGAGAAGAAGAAAAGAAGAAGAAGAAGAAGAAGAAGAAGAAGAAGAAGAAGAAGAAGAAGAAGAACGCTCACTCACGTTTCCACTCGTGCAAACTCAAAGAAAAGCAAAAAAAAAAATCAATCAAGGAAAGTCAAATAAAAATAGAATAAAATGAATAAATAAATAAAACGATAGATAACTTAATCAAATAAATAAGACATGACAAAATAAATAGATCATCAAATAAACACATAAAACAAGTGAATACGTAAAATAATTAAAGAAAAGCTTGTCCAGTTTATTTACGGTGAAAATAATCAAAAGAAGAAAAAAAAAGGAAAAAAAAAACAGGAGATGTTGCTTATTATGGTCGTGTGCGTTGACCTGGGGATACGATTTTCCGATAGGGGCAAGATTTAATGAGCTCGATTCCACCTTCGCATGATTTGATCTCCAGGAAGGTCATGGAAGTGTAAGTGAAAAAAAAGTTCGATAAATTTCATTAAACTTTGTAATTGCGTGTTTTGTTTACCTTGTGACATCATTAGTATTGTAAAGCAAAGAAGTGATAAATGTATAATGAACGCTATATTTGTGTTGTTTTCCATGTATGAGAGAGAGAGAGAGAGAGAGAGAGAGAGAGAGAGAGAGAGAGAGAGAGAGAGAGAGAGAGAGAGAGAGAGAGAGAGAGAGAGAGAGAGAGAGAGAGAGACTTCACAACCTCTTAATAACCACCTTCATCATCTTTTCAAGTCTCGAGTTTCATCTACATCACGTAAACAACAAGGAAGAAAAAGAGAAAAGGAAAAAGAGTTGCTCCTCACGGTCAGAATAATTCAAATTTGGCGCGCTGATCTCAGAGTACGGGAAGGCAACACAGTACACACTCTATCATGTTTGCTGAGCGTCTCCGGAACACCCCACTTGTCTAAAGCATCCGAGAAACACCTGCGCATCGTGACAGAAATATCGCAGCGCAGGACCGCACCCTGTTATGTATGAGGCTCACTGGGCATATATTTTCCATGGGGTTAATGTGCTAAAATATTTCAATTGTCACTGTACGACAAATTGGACACTCAAGAAGGCGGCGGCAGCATTCAGGACCTGGGAAGCGTGTCAGGGCTGCCAGACGCATGACGCTTACCTAATGGTTGTGGTGACAGACCTGAATGGAGGGAAAAAATAGTGGTGAGGGGGAAGGAGGAAACATGTCAGCAGTGGCAGCCAAGGTTTATGACGAATGGCAGCAGTGTTAGGTATATATAGAAGATCAGGTGCATGTTTGGGAAGCTGCTGGAGAGGTGAGGGTGACACACACACACACACACACACACACACTATAACTATTACTACTGTTACTATAGGTGCCATAATTTTGTACTACTACGTTTCAACGGTTCTTTTTTTTTTTCTTTCTTTTCTTTACTTTATTTATCTATCAATTTTTTTATTTATTTATTTTTTTTCACATTGCCTAACACACACACACACACAACTTGAGACTGAGTGGGCTGCTGTCTCTCCCTTCATTCTTTACCAAATCTTTTTAACATCAGGGAAGTGGCTGTCTCGTTTCCCTCGCGCGGCGGACGGAGGAATCCTGCCGCTCCGTCTCTCATAACAGAGCCGGAGTTCGTGAGACCGCGTACTTCTCCCTCACTTTCCTCAGGGTAACGTGGGTGACGCGATGTTATTTGTCAGAGAGCATTGTCCTTCCAGCCTCGTCAAGGACCACTCTGCTGTGAACAGGACGAGTGGCATTTGGGTCTTATAAATGGAGAAAGTTAGGACAGCATGAGGCTAGGAGTGCTCCTTGGCATCCTCTTCTTCTGTCAAGTGCGTTTAGAGGATGTGAGGACGAGGCCAGTACAACAAGACATGGGTTTAGATTAGCCTTCTTCTTAGGGAACGTGAAGCTACAGGAAGATTCCGGTTATATTAAGCTTTCAGGTTTACTTCCTATTGTATTTCTCAACCAGGATATTAAATTAGATTCTACATACGTTCTCGAGTGTGTTCCGAGTTTTATACGCATGAGGTAGAGGAGGAGGCTTCTACGCACACGACAAGCTAGATTAAAAAAAATAAATAAAAATAAATAAAAAAATTGCAGCATATTTTTCATTCGTAAAGCAATGTATTCCTTAGCTATTTCAGAAGCACTTGCCATCTGTTACAGCAGCTTGCAGGGGATTTGTGAGAGCATACTTAGATTCATTAATAATGCAGGAACATTCGTCACTTCATAGCGAGGAGGAGAAAATGACGCACTGCATTAGGCTGCCAGGAGAGTAATACAATCATCATCAAATTTTAGACGAATATTTTTCCTTCATGGATTAAGTAAACTACGTGAGAGCTTTCGTCAATTCACAGCAGCGGGGAGAGCACAAGATAAGCTTGCATTAGGTTATCAGTAGAGGCCGCTATTAAAGTAAAATTTTGTTCATTTCTCTCATATCTGATTTAAATACCTACTGCAACAGTGAGGCGAGGGTTGGGTCTGCACTAAGCTCCGAGCACCATAAGTGTTTCTTAGCTGTTTTCATAAGAATTTTATGTAAGTCTATTACAGCAACTTACGGACCTGAATATCGTTTACTTGTGACTATTTTTATAGAAAGTATAGAGATTCTTAGTAGTTTTCGTTCACTGAATATGCAGAGAAAGAGTGTGTGTTTTCCTCTTCCTGCTTTCCTGCTCCTCTTCCTTTTTCTTTTCTCCCACGCAAGTCTAAGGCATTGCAATCTGACTTCCATCATTTCAGACAAGCAGGCACGAATGCTGTGAAATATTTGAATATGATTAAAACTTTGCTCATATTGAGAGGGTTCGCCACCGACTGGAAATGGCGGTAAAAAATTGAATATCTCGCTGGCGGTTGTGGTGGCGGTGCCTTCCTGCCTTTCAGACGGTGCGAAAGGAAGAAGGAAATGAAGGTCAAATCAAGGTGGTTCTCAGTTTTCTATATGTTATCAGGCTCGTATTTACATTTTTTAGGAATATGAGAACGTCGAGAGTGTTACGTAAAGGAAAATTAAAAGAGAGCTGAGGAAAAATGTACGTACGTATTCTAAAATGAAGCTGAGCGTTATATTGATTCTCTAGCTGAGTCGAGTTAGTGTTCATCAACTTTTCATAGCAGTAACATGGAGAGAGAGAGAGAGAGAGAGAGAGAGAGAGAGAGAGAGAGAGAGCTGTTGCTAGGTTACGCTCGTGGCGACATGTTGCTTCTAACACTCATATACGCGTATTTCATGATGCTACACCACCACCACCACCACTACATAGACTGAAAGACGGGTATCGTTTATGTTTATCTGAATCGCCATGAAAGGGAACCTGCAACACGTTTCTATATATAAAACATGAAAGGACAGCTCTAACCTATAAGCAAATTATTAGACTTATTACTTCTTTTATTCTACCTGGCGTGTCTTAAGTTGTAATCGTCAAGGGTGATTTTTTGTTCATTTTACCCTCGTTCCAGTATTGTTCGGACTAAGAAAACACTCTAAGCACACTAGAAATACAAAATATTGTTGAAACGTGAACCTGAAGGGCAAGGCTAACACGTGACCTGCGCCTCGCTGCTAGTTGGTCCAGGCATCACCCTGGTCAGCCAATCACTGACAACATTAGATCATCGAACACGTGAAGCTGTCAGCTCTTTCGTAACCCTTATTAAAATCACTACTTTTATTATTGAAGATAGATTGAAAAGTTGACGATTTGATAGAGACGATGCTGACGTGTTGTGTGGAGCAGTTTTTCGCCAAGTACACGTCTCCTAATAGTGGACTTTGTGGTCTAGAAAACACAATTATCTCCTCGCTAGAATTCTATCACCTGCTGCTCTCCTATTCACAGAGGAAGAAGCGTCAGTCCGTGAGAGGTATCCACCGTGAAGGTATAGTATTATTACTCTTGCCTCTCTTGCTCCACTCATAGACTCCATAGGTGATCCGTTGACATTTAGGTGTCTCGGGTTACGCTGCCGCTTCCTCCCGTGAACAGGTGACAGTGACATAGAAACGAGAAGGCTGAGAGGGGTGAAAAGCGTGAACCGGCTGAGGCGGGTGAGTTGAGAAGAGTTGGAAGAGGAGACCGGCTAGCGACGCCACTTATGTCACAGGTGGGGGGATAAGAGGGAGGGAGTGCGGGGTGGGAGGGTGAGAGGGAGCGTTATCAAGAGAAACAAGGAGAGGGAGTGGAGGCAATGGTTTCTAATCTTTTATTTTTATTTTTGTTTTTCAATGTGTGGTTTGCTTCCATGAGTGATTAGAAGTATACATCGTCATTGTGGTGGTTATTTGGTGTTGTTAAGGGGTCATTGTATTTATAGATTGGTAGTTGGTACCTTCCCTAATTATTTTTTTCATCGTTTTTCTATTACATACATAGGCGACGTGTTTGATTAAGTTATTTTTCTCTTGTGTTGTTGTTATGATTACTTACGAATATTTGTCACTTATTGCGCATCTCTTTCCCCCACCTACACGCTCCCGCCCTTCGTCTCCCCCCGGCCATCCTCCCTCTGCTTCCCCTCCACAACTCCTCCCTCCATCTCTACCTTCGCTTCCTCGTTCCCTCCCTCCCTAATTCCCCTCCCCCTTCCTTCCCTCATCTTTGCTTCTCCTTCCCCTTACCTCCCTTCGCCTCCTTCCCTCCTCCCTTCGCCTCCCTCTTACCTTCGTCTCCTTTCTACCCTTCGTTCGCCCCCCCTTCTCCCTCCCTTCGCCTCCTCCTCCTCCTCCTCCTTTCCTTCGCCTCCTTCCCTCCCTCCTTTCGCCTTCCCTCCCTCCCTTTCGCCTCCTTCCCCACCTCTCTCTCTCTCTCTCTCTCTCTCTCTCTCTCTCTCTCTCTCTCTCTCTCTCTCTCTCTCTCTCTCTCTCTCTCTCTCTCTCACCGACGTTCAACCGGCTTCCTCGCTTTCCCTCTTTTCTCTTTCTCCGTCTCTCTTCTCACAACTTCCTCCTTTCCACGCTCTGTCACTTTCGTGCTTTCATTTAATTTCTACATATTCTAATCATTCCTCGTTGTATTCCTCCTTCATTCTACCCCACTCCAACCATTGTTCCGCTTATCCCTCCTCTGCACTCCTGCTTCCACCTCTCCCTCCCTCCGTGGCTCTCCTCTTTTCTTCCTCTGCTCTTCTTCCATCTGTTCACTGCAGTACTACCACCGCCACCACCATCACCATCACCAACACCCATTACTACACCCATACCGATTCTGTCGCGCCCCACCGCCTACCACCACCATTACTACCACTACTACCACTGCCCTCTCATCCTCTCCACCCAGCCACCAGCATTACCTCCCCGCTACATTAGTCTTGTCACCACCAACTTACACAACTTCGGTATTCCTGCAGTTCACCTCTGTCCTCCTTCCTCTTGCATTTACCCTCCCGCTCCCCCCACTTGTTTCCCCCCACCTCTCTTTCATGCTCGTTACGTAGTTATCTGGTTTCTTCATTATTCTTGGTTGTTTTGTACAGTTCTTCCTTCTTCTCTTTTATCTGTATGTATAGATTCTTCTTGTTTCATATCCTTCCATCGCTTCTTATCACTACTGTCTCGCCCTCCATTCCGTCACTGCCTTCTCTCCTTCTCCCTCCCTTTTCCTTACTTCCATCACTGCCTCCTATGAATTTCCCTCTCTCTTTCTCCCTACATCATCTCCCACCGCCACAACAACCAACGCCTTTTTCTTCCACCTCAGCCTCCCTCCACACGAACGGTCATCGCCACTATCAACACCACTGCATTTTCCGCCATCCATCCCAGGGCTTGTTGGTTCCCTTCGTTTCTGCCCTTCGCGCTTTTTTTTGGTTTCTTTCCACTGGCCAATTTTGTTCTCCCTCTTTTTATTCCCGTCTCTGTTTTTGGTCTTGATTCTATCCGGTATGATGGGATTTTTCTCTCCCCAATCCCTCGCTGCTGCTGGCTTCATCTGTCCCTTCCCTTACTTCCCTGTCTCTCTCTCTCTCTCCCTCTCTCTTTCTCTCTCTCTCCCCGCTTCTGTCCCCTTCCTATTCCATTCCATAACCTTCCAATCACTCGCTTATCTGGTTTCTTTCTTTTTCTTCTTTCGTGTTCGCTTTTTTTTTTATCTTCCAGCTACTTTTCGTTATTTTTTCCTTGTCTTTCCCTTTTTTTCTATTTTTTCGCTCGTATTTCTCGTTTTTCGCGATTTTTTTCTACCTTCCTCTCTTCATTCTCTCAATTCCTCTTTACTCATGACGTTCTTCTTTCCATCCTTCCTCCCTTCCTTCTCCTCTCCCCCTTTATCCTTCAAACGCACTCTCCTCCTCCTCCTCCTCCTCCACTACCTCGACAGCCACCATCAATCTTCCACTGCCCTACGACTCTCTCCTCACGACCACCACCTCGTCCACCATCACTATTACTAACCACAAACACAGCCAGCACTAACCATCAATGGCTGCCACCACCACAACCATCGTCACCCTCACCGCCAGCGTCTTCTCCAACAACTGTCTATCTGCCATCGACAACTTCCCTTCAGAACTTAGTCCAACAGCAGTCCGACAGCTCTCTCTCTCTCTCTCTCTCTCTCTCTCTCTCTCTCTCTCTCTCTCTCTCTCTCTCTCTCTCTCTCTCTCTCTCTCTCTCTCTCTCTCTCTCTCTCTCTCTCTCTCTCGTGGGACCTGAATATTGGATGGAGCAAGAAATATAGCTAGATCATTAGTATGAGAGAGAGAGAGAGAGAGAGAGAGAGAGAGAGAGAGAGAGAGAGAGAGAGAGAGAGAGAGAGAGAGACCAACCAACCAACCGACAGACAGACAGACAGACAGACAGACAGACAGACTGAGATACATACACACTATAAGATCATCTACCTATACACGTAATTATGTAAAAAAAATAAATAAATGAGCGCGATTAGATCAGTCGTGTGTAAGTCGAATCTTCCTTTGATGTGCCTTTGGGTGTGCGATGCGCCAGTCTAATTGAACTGATAATTGTATATGAAACCAAATAATCGGTGTAATGCATGTAATTGTACCGCTGACTTGTAACGAGGAGATACTGGGACCATTAGCACCTGGGTGGGGTTTGTGTGAATGTGATGGTGGTGGTGGTGGTGGTGGTTGCAATTCCGTGGGATTTAAATGCTTTGATCACCTTAGTCTTAATTGGTGGAAGGATTAATTACAGGGCAAGGATAATGATTTTCTTGCCCGCTTTGATGTCTCGTGTAAATAAATGAGATGAAAGATAGTAGAGAAGGAAGGAAGAGAGAGAGAGAGAGAGAGAGAGAGAGAGAGAGAGAGAGAGAGAGAGAGAGAGAGAGAGAGAGAGAGAGAGAGAGAGAGAGAGAGAGAATGATTTGGAATGGGAAGTTGAGTATTGTTTTTTCCTTGTTGTTGTTGCTTTATTATTATTATTATTATTATTATTATTATTATTATTATTATTATTATTATCATCATCATCATCATCACTTCATTATCATTATCATTGCTTACTCTTCTTAAAACAACAATAACAATAACAGCAACAACAAAACAATAATTACTATCACCACCACAACAACAACAACAACAACAACAACAACAACAACAACAACAACAACAACAACAACAACAACAACAACAACAACAACAACAACAACAACAACAACAACAACAACAACAACAACTACTACTACTACTACTACTACTACTACTACTACTACTACTACTATCACCACCACTTCTACTATAGCTATTACCATCACTACTTACACACACACACACACACACACACACACACACACACACACACACACACACACACACACACACACACACACACACACACACACACACACACACACACACACACACACACACACACACACACACACACACATTTACCACCTGTATTCCACAAGTAAAAGACGCAAAGAAAAAAAATGCGGCAAAAAAATGCTGGTAGAAGTTCAAAGCCAGAGGGAGGAAGGGAGCGAGGAGGAAAGAAGGGAAAGATGGAAAAAATAGAAAGGGGAGACAAATAACTAACACCAAGGCAGCCAAGAGAGTGAGAGAGAGAGAGAGAGAGAGAGAGAGAGAGAGAGAGAGAGAGAGAGAGAGAGAGAGAGAGAGAGACTCCAACATTTACATCCCTGCCCCATGTGTCATCTTTTTTGTGTAAGCTTTTAGTCAGTCGGGTTGACGGGCCACTCAGTGCCTCCAATTATCTTTAATGAGGAGAATTTTACTCAGCCGACGTCCGCTCCTCACGAGAGAGAGAGAGAGAGAGAGAGAGAGAGAGAGAGAGAGAGAGAGAGAGAGAGAGAGAGAATTGTTTAGTTAGTAGCAATCCCTCGAGGCACTTAAATGAAAACCAATGATACATAAGTTGAAGTTCCTCGTTGTTTTGATCCTTTGAGAAACCCCGCGTCTCATCAAAGCCTTTATAGAATCCGAGATGAATCCTCCTTATCCAAATACTCTTCTATTTGTATTAGTTTCCCCACACACCAATAATAAGTTCTAAGGCTTCAACCCAAACTGAGATTATTTGAAGATGAAAGTTCCTGGTATATTTGTAAGTGATACGCGATATTTTAATTTGTAGAGAAGTTTGGTAATTAAATGATTAAATAGTGCTACAAGTTGGGCGTTTATCACTTTGAACTGATTTTCCGGCAGCTTCTCGAGGTGATTTAAGTGAGGCAAGAGATGTGACGCAGGAACTACCTCTCTACCTACCTATCCATCCTCGTTTAATCATCAGTAGCGTAACCTCAAAGGAATTATTCACCGTAAATTATCGGGCGCTTTATTATTCACCAAGACGCGCGGCGGATCAGCCAGTCACCGCCTCAGTGAGTTACCTGAAGACTTGTGATTTTACCTGCAATATTCAGTGCACCTGCTTCAGTGAGGGAAGCCAGAAGCCCAGATTGACCTTCCTTCCTTCTTCCCCTTTCCTTCCCCCTTCCTTTTCCCTTTTGATGGCCGTAGGTTCTTCATCACCTCCATCCGCGTGTTCCCTCAGCCTTCCCCTTCCTACAGTACCTCTGTCCCCCTCTACAGGAAGCCCTAGTTAATTGCAGGCAGATGTAAGTTGATGAAAACTGCTCAGGTAGGGTGAGGAGGGGAAATGTTTAATGCTGGTGATCCGCGACCTCACAGAAGTTGGCGGAGGAGTGAAGTGCTCGAGTGTGTGTTTGTGTGAGGTTCTGTAACTTTCTTTTTTGAGTTTAAAGTGTGTTGGGTTTATGTGTTGGCTTTGCGTGTTTTAGTAAGTGATAATTCGTGTTTTTTTGTTTTGTTTTTTTTTTCCTCGAGTTTTTTTTTTTTTTTTTTACTTTGTTTTTCATGCTTGTTTTATGTTGGTATTGCGTGTTTTAGTAGATGGTTATTAATTTCTTTTGTTTTCCTTAATGTTCTTTCTCGCAGTTTATTTATTTATCTTTGTCTTCCATGCTTGACTTTGGTGTTACGTGTAGTAAGCAATTATTTGTGTGTGTGTTTGATGTTTTAAATAATTATATCCATGTTTTATTTATTTATTTTTTTCATTAATTTATGTATATAACATGAGGGCTTGGACTGTGGTGATGAGGGGAGTAAGAACCTAGCAAGCCTCCTCCTTTATATACAGTACTTTCAGAATTTACAGAGATAAGTACAGGCCTGGAGGGAGCTTACGACGTGGTATGTAGGTTTCTTCTATTTTTTTTTTTTTTTTAGCTGTCTTTATATCTATTTCCCATACCAAGATAACTCATACCAGTGTGACGTGGCTTATCTCACCCTAACCGGCAGTGGAAACCTTATTTTTCAATTGATTTTGACAATGGTGTTGATGGTTCATTCATTCATTCATTCATTCATCATTCATTCATTCATTCATTCACTCTCCGACCCATTGACTTTCTCTCAGGATCAATTGACAACTTCATTCCTTATTCACGAACCTGTCACGTTTTCTTACGACCACAGCGAGTCATAATTCACACCTTTATAATTGACTTTGAGCTCCACAACACTGCCCTTACATCCCCAGCACTTGTGGCCTTAGACTTTCACTCACGCCTAGACCCATACTTCATTCCCTCAACCCACACATGACACGTCGCATGACTCACGTGGCGTACCCATGGCTCATTCCTGACACCCTTGATGAGTTCCATTCACTAGGCATGACAGTGATATGCATGAATGGCGGGCTGATATTTACTGCCGGAGAGGGAGACAGACGAATAGTTAGATGAATGGATAGATAGATAGGTGGGTAGGTAAGGTATGTGGATAGGTGTGGGGAGAGAGAGAGAGAGAGAGAGAGAGAGAGAGAGAGAGAGAGAGAGAGAGAGAGAGAGAGAGAGAGAGAGAGAGAGAGAGAGAATGCTGAGTGTATAGGGTAAATAATAGAAGGATGATGTATGTATAGGAATGGTAGATGGGTATACATACAAATATGACAAATATGGATAGATTTTATACAGAGACTACCACTTCTAGACTTGATGGATTCTTACACCTTGTCTTATCCCCTTATTTTCTGTTCGAGAGAGAGAGAGAGAGAGAGAGAGAGAGAGAGAGAGAGAGAGAGAGAGAGAGAGAGAGAGAGAGAGAGAGAGAGCCTATCACAGACCTCCCACACACGCCATAAAGTCTAAAGGCTCGCGTCACCTTTGCTTCATCCATTAGCTTTTGTAAATAAAGACCATGACTTTTAAAGCTTTTAGGGAAGTTTTGAATAAATTGTCCCCAGATTGAAACTTGACACGTGTGCTTGAGAGAGAGAGAGAGAGAGAGAGAGAGAGAGAGAGAGAGAGAGAGAGAGAGAGAGAGAGAGAGAGAGAGAGAGATGCGTTTCTCTCAACTTTTCTCAAATGTATTCAGAGGTAAATGGATCTCCTCTCTTGTCTCCTTCTTTTCTGATTTTCACCTTCACCTTATCACAGGTAGACGGCAGTGCAGGTGTCGAGGGAGGATGTGTGTTAAATTACCGTGCTATTTATTTTCACGCTTGTCACATAGAGAATATCATAAATAACTAGACTTAGGCAAGGCTGGTGGTTGTGGTGGTGGTGGTGGTGTGGGTGTTAACATATCACGCGGTTGCCAGATGTTTCTTTCGTCTCTCTCTCTCTCTCTCTCTCTCTCTCTCTCTCTCTCTCTCTCTCTCTCTCTCTCTCTCTCTCTCTCTCTCTCTCTCTCTCTCTCTCTCTCTAAACCTCCGGTATATTTATATCCTCCCTTGTCATCTTTCCCAACACGCTGTGACAACTAGTTTGCGTACGTACACACACACACACACACACACACACACACACACACACACACACACACACACACACACACACACACACACACACACACACACACACACACACACACACACACAACGTCCCCAGATGTTTTTTGCGGCTTTCCATCTTGTCAGTTTAGTGTAAAGGCAAATAGTTTTATCTTCCATCACTCTCCCAATTCCTTGTTCCTTACTTTCGTTTTATGCTTTACTCCTTTTCCTCTGTTTGCAATGCCTTCTTTCTTCACCCTTCCTTCTTGGCGCCATGTGACCCTGTTATAGTGACATCTTAGTTATTCATAAGGTAAATCATTCAACTTGAGTTCTTATCACGCCTTCGCATTTTATGACCTCGTTCTTTCATATTTATATATTTTTTTCCACTTAAACTTTATTTTTTAGATATCATTCCTTCTCTTTCTCAATCCTTTGCAACGTTACCTCACTTATCTTCTATGTGCTCCCTTCTTTCTTCCTCTCCTTCATCTTTTTCAATCTGTCTCTCTCTTATTGGGTATACAGCTTCATCTATCCGTCCCTCTTCATTTGCCTCTTACCTATTTCTGCTTCATTGTCTCCTTCCTTCCTGTAACTCATCTATATTACTAACTTCTCCTCTCCCCTTCTGTATTACCTCTTCGAATATCTTCCTTTCTCTCCCTCAATGAACACGTCATTTAATCTCTCCCTCCCTTCTTCATTCCCTGGTTTACTTCCTTTCCTACATCTCTTCTCTCACCACCACCATCTTCTCCCCTCCTTTCCCTTACCATTCCCTCCAGTGCCTCACTTCCTTCCTCACCAACTAACTTCCTCACTGTCTCCCTCCTTCCCTCCCTCCCTCCCTTCCTCTCACCAACTTCCCCAGTGCCTAAGTCAGTCCTTCTCGCCCTTCCTCCACCCCTCCCGCACTCTCTACATCATTCAGTGCCTTCCCTCTCCTCCCCCACCAGCTTCCTGCTTGCCTCCCAGCGTCCCTCTCTGTCCAAGTCTAGTGACAGTCCCGTTAGTTGTCGCGACACCTTAAACAGCACAGTAATCAATCACATCTGTTCTCTGCTCTAATACCCTTCTCGCTTTCTCTTCCTTTCTCCCTCCCTTCGTTACAGCTCATACTCACCTCCCTTCCTTCCCTCTCCCTTCTTCCTCCTTCATACATACATAAATATGAATACATTTTTTTTTTCAGAATATTGCTTCATTTATTATTTCCTTGCATAGTCTTTGTGAAATGTGTTTGGTGAATATTTTATTTGATGGAATTTCAGTGTTTTAGTGCTTATGTTTCTTCGTCTCCTCATATTTTTTTTATTCTCATTTTATTTTATTTACTTATTTATTTTTATTTATTTATTTATTTATTTTTTGCAGATACGGTGTGAGGTGTGAAAGTACGCGTGTGAAGTGACGAGCTATCATGAAACTGCCCCTGAAAATTGCACATTGAACACGTCATATTCCAGAACTCGCCACGACTTGCAAGAAAATACTGAATAAAAAAAAAAAAAAAAAAAAACAGCAACACGAGCAGACTTCAATAACTGAGTATTTACTTGTATCCGTGTCATCGTTAAAAAGTTAAAAAATCAAGAATTAAAAACAAAAAAAAATGTGCCAGTATCATTGAGTTAAATTTTTGAAGAGTCGAAAAAATATGAACATTTACCAGTATCCAATTTTCAGTACAAGGACACCAGACTGAAATGGTTGGACATTCTCCACCCACTTATTCCACCTGGTCCTTCCCTCCACTGGTCTGTGCTCCTCCCGTGGGACCCTGAGTGGGACAAAAGCCTGCCTCGCTTGAGTCTGTAAGGTAAACACTTTTAATTATGGTCTTGTTATCTGTTTTCTTCCTCCCTCTTGTCCTTTGTTTTCTTGTAGATTTTGTCACAGGTGAGTGTTGCCAGTGCTGCCGTCTGTGAGGGGGTGAGTTTTTGTTTTTTGTTTTTGTTTTCGTGCTTATTTGTGTGTTGTTGATGTTTGTTGTTTTCGAGTTTCAAAAGTTTATTATTGTTTCTGTACGTTTTATTCATGATGTGTGCTGGTTTTCGTGTTCCTGTGGGGAATGTAAGAGGGAGTTTTACATGTCATATTATTATTTATTTATATTATTATTTATTTATTTATTTATATTGTTTTCGTTTTCTCTTATGTGGGAAAATAAGGTTAACTATTATAAACTGCCTAAGTGGATTTTTCTTTCATATTTTCTATTGCATTTGGTGTTTCTGATGGAAAAGTAATAGAGGAATTTAAAATCATATTAGAGAACTTTTTCTTGTATCATATTCTGTGCCTTTCTTTTCGGCGCTTTTACGGAAAATTCAGTGAAACTTATTTAAAACCATACTGGAAACGTTTTGTCTACATTTTGCGTGTTTTCAAAAGTTTTCAAAGAATATAAGAAAAACTTGTATAAATCGTGTTTGGAAATTTACGTAGAATAATACTAATAGAAAAGTTTCCTCCTCTGTTCCCATTTCATGTAGTTTTCCTTGCTTTTGAGTGAAACATAAGAGGAAACATTGGTGAACCACACAAGGAAGACTAGTTGAAATAATGCCAGGAATGGGAAAGGTTGCGTTTGGGATATTTGGAGCCGGTTCACACTCGCAACCAACACTCGTGTGGGAGTAAACCCATGAATGCTCCTCTCCTCGCCTGGTCCACTTGCACAGTCGCCTCTCGCTCCGCTATTCGGTGAGGCTGAACCAGTGTATTGGAATGTTTGGACAGGGACGTGAGGGAGGTGCGGGCCTGACCAGTGGAAGCTAGGCACTTTACTTTTCACACTATAAAGGCCTGCACTCCCAAATGTCCCGGAGTCTTGTCTCAGTTAATTTCAATGGGGTGTTATGTATGTTACTGGGGCTTCGAATGTGTTGTGATTCATGAGAGATTTTTTAAATGTGCCACTGATGAGGAAAGGCATCATGGGGATCTAATTATCTCTGTGACCTTTTGAAAATAGTTCTTTTGAGAGAAAATACTGACCAGAACGTGATAAATGCTATCTGTAAATGTATAGAGTAATACTGGTAATAGTAAATTATTTCCGATATTCAAAGATCCAATTTTCTTGGCCATCAAGTGTGATTGCCGGAATATTTCATTGCAGCTTGTTAGTTTACCCAACCATTACGTCAACAGTTAATAACCTCATACAATACAGCTTTCCTCTTCCATCCCGTTGTGACACCATATGAACGCATTGTTACGACATCATTCACTCATTCCCGTTGCGAAATGTTGGACATAAGCGAGAGAAAAAACTGTAATTGCTGATCATTCCCTAAATGGTTTACACACGGCTGCCCAACACCTCGACTTATGGATGTAATAATCGTTGCTTAATGCCGTGTTGCTGAGTGTTTTATTGAACGTTGCTGTCACACTTATTTCATTAATGTGTTATAGTATATGGTAAAGGACAGAAAACGAGAAGGAGAAAAGGCCTGCGCAGTTTGTGGTTCCCAAAAAGATAAATATAGGAAATTATAGAAAGTAAAGTTTCAGTAGAATAGACGACTAGTACGTAATTAGTGGATTACCGAACAGTATCATCTTAAAATGGGTTATTGAACAGCTCCCCTACAGTATTACTTGCAGAGTGTGTTGAGTCAGAGGATCAAGAGTCTGAAGGAATAAAAATGAGTAAGGCTGCGTATTGTGTTAATATTGAGGATATTGGTAACTCCACCGCTTCTGGGAAGAAAGAAAAGACCATACGGGATGAATTTAACCTTTCGTTACTCACAAGGTAGACTGCGCCTCTATCATATTACTGTTGTGAGGTTCATTTATTAGTATTGTGAGTATTGAGTATTCACGCGATGGCTTCAAGGAAGGACAGATAATTAAGCCAGATACGGAAAGGAGAGGAAGGGAAGGGCGCCTCGGGATACACTATAGATTCGGTTACTCTCTCCAGTTGTTTCCACAGAGGTATTGATAACGTTATTACTTCTTGGAAGGAAAGGAAGCAGCTGTGCGAGATAAATATGAGGTAGTGGACTAGAGAGAGAGAGAGAGAGAGAGAGAGAGAGAGAGAGAGAGAGAGAGAGAGAGAGAGAGAGAGAGAGAGAGAGAGAGAGAGAGAGAGAGAAGAGGTGGCATATTGCTTATCCAAGGATGTTCAAGTTTCAGAAAATTGAATCTACGTTCATTAAGTTTGCTCTCGCCTTGCAAAAGCTAAGTTAGTGAAATGATAAGCCCACAAACAGAAATGTAAATTGTTAGAGAAAAATTTAATATGTTTGACCATCTTGATGTTTTTATTTACTTTTGATCTTCGTTGGTTTGGAGTCGCTTCCGATTCTACACTACTACTACTACTACTGCTACTACTACTACTACTACTACTACAACGACAATAACAAAAACACTACTACTGCTACTACTACTACTACTACTACTACTACTACTACTACTACTACTACTACTACTACTACTACTACTACTACTACTACTACTACTACTACTACTTCTACTACTACTTCTACTTCTATACTACTACTACTACTACTACTACTACGGCAATACTACTACTACTACTGCTGTCACTGTTGTTGTTTTCAAATCCAAACGTACGTACTAATTTCATTACAAACAATCTAGAGGGGAAAATATTTTGCGTCCAGTTAATGCATTAAACCACTGCCTCCTGCGCTGCGTGGGAGAGGGCCTGGAGTGGGGCGGAGTGGGGATGGGAGTGGGGAAGTTACCTGTTGATTAATTAAAACTCCGGGAACCGCGTCAATAAACACCTGCAAATTATTCAGTATTAAAGGTGAGTTTGTGATTCGATGATTTTGCTTGCACGTGGAGGAAGAAAAAAAATAATATATACGTATCGTGTGCTTTTCTCTGTTCGTAATACCTTTTGATTCAACTTCCGGTAACATGACGTCCACCCTCCTAACACGTGGCATTCAATATAGCTCTTCTGTACCTTATCAAATCAAACCAAACCTGACCTGACCTCACCTAACCTAATATGTCCTAACCTAACCTAACTTAACCTGTCCTAACTTAACCTAACGTGACCTGACCTAACCTAACCTAACCTCACCTAACCTAATATGCCCTAACCTAACCTAACTTAACCTGTCCTAACCTAACCTAACCTAACCTGACCTAACTTAACACTTACCTTCTCAGTACATAACCTTCATTGTGGTACTCCTATACTTTCTCATCTAACCTAATTTAAATACAATATTCATCACTACCCTTGTTACCCTTTCCTAGTTGCCCAAGTGTCCCGTTGCCCCGTTAATCATCTTTCCTTAGTGTCTATCAAAGGATTTTCCACGAACAAATATTAAGTGCATTGCTTTTCTTTTGTTTATATTCCTGAAGCGAGTATCATGTTTTTTTTTCTCCATTCTTTCTTTTTATCTCCATTGTTCATTAATATATTTTGTTCTCTTTGCCATCTTTTATTTCCCATTTCTTCTGTCATTTTCAATCTTTTTTTTTTTTAGTCCTCTTCCATCGTCTTTATTTCTTCTATCTTATCTACCCTCACCTTGTCATCTATCATCTCCAGTCCTCCATTTCTCCATTCCTCTTCCATCATCTATTCTCTATCACTTCAAGCGTTTTCTATCCTCCACCTCTTCTATTATCTATCCTCTTCTATCCACTTGTGCCCTTTTTTGATCTCTTGTCTCTCCATTTCTTGTATTTTCTGCATGTTTCTATCCAGTTTGCCGATTTTTTCACTGCTGTGAGCACCGAGTAAATACACAAGGCAACTCCAGTAACAGAGATGGTGGGGAAAAAAAAGGAGGAAAAATAACGTGATACTGGTGTTAAAGCGAGTGAGAGAGAAAGAGAGAAAAAAGTCAGAATAGATGGAAATATTAACACGGTTACATGATTGAGAGAAAATTGAAGTTTTTGTTTTGTTACAAGATATGTTAGTTTTTTTTTTTTTTTTATTGTACAGTGAGGAAAGGAAAAAAAAGTGAGAGCAGATGAGCATTCTGTTATTGTTATACGGGGAAAGGAAAAAATAAAAGGTCATATCTGGTGAAAGTTTGAATGCTGTTGTACAAGTGGGGAGGAAATAAAAAAAAGGTCAGAACGAAGAAAAAAATTTCCGGTTCCGGGGAATTAAATAAATAAAAATCTATGGAGATGAAAATTCTATAAAAAAAAAAAAGCAGCTACGTTTTAGTATTAGAATAGATGAAATGAAAAACGCTAGAGATAAAAATTGTAGAAAAAAATTCCGCAATAATATCATAATAGATGAAATAAAAAGAAAAAGACTAGGGATGAAAATTGGATTAAAAAAAGTTAGTTATGTATGCATTAGTATCAGAATAGTAAGGATGTTGGAATATATATTAAAGCTAAGGGAGTATATTGAAAGGAACATAAAAAGAGAAAGCAAATACCTTAAGAGTGAGAGAGAGAGAGAGAGAGAGAGAGAGAGAGAGAGAGAGAGAGAGAGAGAGAGAGAGAGAGAGAGAGAGAGAGAGAGAGAGAGAGAGAGAGAGAGAGAGAGAGAGAGGTAGGAGGAAGTTGATGACGCGTAAAATGGAATAAAAAGGAAGAAGCAAATGAAAGAGAGAGAAAAGGGAGGAGAAAAAAAGAAGAGAGAAGATTCATGGCACTTTGAGAAGGGAGGAAAGAGGAAATGGAGAGGCGAAGAAACCTTATCATGGGAGGGAAAAGAGTGATGTGAGAGAGAGAGAGAGAGAGAGAGAGAGAGAGAGAGAGAGAGAGAGAGAGAGAGAGAGAGAGAGAGAGAGAGAGAGAGAGAGAGAGAGAGAGCTTCCTACAACAGTTTTGCCCTTAATTAAACTTACATCACTCTTTACATATGTCTGCTGCTTTTCCCTTTACATTTAATTCGGTAATAGTAATGTAATTCTACTTAATACAGTTTACATAAGTCTCCCCTATTCGACATTATTAGCTCGCCATTGAATTATCTTAACTGAGTTGTCCTTTGGAAGAGTGATGGAAAAGACTTAGAATTATTTTGATATAAGCTTGAAATTCCTCTTTTTAATTCTCTGATATTCATAAGGTGTTCAAGGTACATGTGGAGAGTATTGTGTGTATTCCTGCCTCTTTTCAGCTAAAATATGAATGTGTTTAATCATCGCCGCTTTTTTCAATTATTTTTCCTCTTATTTTCTTACCATATTCTCAAAATTATACAAAAAATGAGAGACAAAAGTACAAATGTATACAGTACCGATACTTATTTCTGGATCTCTCTATATGCAAGGCAAAAATATGAGATAGTTTTATGCTCTCTTTTTTTCTACGATAAATTTGTCATGGTTCTTAAAAAAACACTAGTGGTGAGAAATGGATTTTCTTGTTATTTATGTGCTTTTATTTTATGGTCTGTTGTGCTTTATTGATGGTTACTAGGTGTGTGTGTGTGTGTGTGTGTGTGTGTGTGTGTGTGTGTGTGTGTGTGTGTGTGTGTGTGTGTGTGTGTGTGTGTGTGTGTGTGTGGCAGGAGAGTGGGGGGATAGGTCTCTCTCTCTCTCTCTCTCTCTCTCTCTCTCTCTCTCTCTCTCTCTCTCTCTCTCTCTCTCTCTCTCTCTCTCTCTCTCTCTCTCTCTCTCTCTCTCTCTCTCTCTCTCTCTCTCTCTCTCTCTCTCTCTCTCTCTCGCTGGCTAACATTTGTTTTTTGCCACATGAAAGAAGGACGGAAGGAAGGAAGGCTTAATTATCTCTCTCATTGTAATGTAGTACCAACTTTTACACACACACACACACACACACACACACACACACACACACACACACACACACACACACACACACACACACACACACACACACACACACACACACACACACACACACACACACACACACACACACACACACACACACACACACACACACACACACACACACACACACACACACACACACACACACACACACACACACACACACACACACACACACACACACACACACACACACACACACACACACACACACACACACACACACACACACACACACACACACACACACACACACACACACACACACACACACACACACACACACACACACACACACACACACACACACACACACACACACACACACACACACACACACACACACACACACACACACACACACACACACACACACACACACACACACACACACACACACACACACACACACACACACACACACACACACACACACACACACACACACACACACACACACACACACACACACACACACACACACACACACACACACACACACACACACACACACACACACACACACACACACACACACACACACACACACACACACACACACACACACACACACACACACACACACACACACACACACACACACACACACACACACACACACACACACACACACACACACACACACACACACACACACACACACACACACACACACACACACACACACTTCCTCCGCCATATTTTTGTGTGTTGTGTTATATATTTCAGCCTTATCACTATAACACAGAAGGAATATTGTGTTCAAGAATACACACACAAATAAATAAGTATAAAAGTTTATTGAAAAGACTGAGTTAATTAATTATAAATGAATGTTAAACTTATTTTTTCCTTATCTTCTTTCCTCCCTTCGTATTTTCTATTTTTTTCCCCGCTCCGTCTCTTCTTATTTTCTCTCCCCTTTTTCCCCCCTTCATTTATTTTTGTCACGTTCCTCCTTTGCCTCCATTTTTAACCTGTTTTGCCTACTTCCCCTCCCCCTTTCCGTCCTCTCTCTCTCTCTCTCTCTCTCTCTCTCTCTCTCTCTCTCTCTCTCTCTCTCTCTCTCTCTCTCTCTCTCTCTCTCTCTCTCTCTCTCTCTCTCTCTCTCTCTCTCTCTCTCTCTCTCTCTCTCCTCTCCTCTCCTCTCCCTTCTCCTCCCCTCCCCTCCCCTCCCCTCTCCTCTCCTCTCTCCAGTTCACCCTTCCATTGTTCCCAAGGTCTTTTTTCCTTTTCCCTCCCTCCCTTCCTCCGTCCCTCCTCCCTCCATCTTTCCCTTCCTTCTTCCTCCCTCCTAGCCTCCTTTCCTCCCTCCCTCTTAACTAATGGCGCGAGATAGAGTCCAAACAAAGTAATTTTTCTCTTCTCGTGGTGAAAAATATGTAATTTACTTAATAGATCTTTACCTACATTTTCCTTCCTCCCTCGATTACAGTTTGTCATTAATAATCGTCAGTTTAATTTTCCCTACTGGCCAGATATCCCCTTAAGTAAAGGTTCTGAAATTAATCAAGAAGTGGATGGTAGTTTAAGTGCCTGAGAGATTTTATAAGTGAATAAGCCGGAAATTTGTTTGTGGGTAGGATTGGTAAGTCTGGTATTAATTTTAAATGCACAAAAAAGTCGATATTTTTACTTTTATATTTTATTGAAGTCATTTGATTTTTTGTAGGGATCATTTTTTTTTTAATGCTCAGAAGGAATCACGCTTTTTTTTAGATCCGTTTTTTGTTCTTTTTCCTTTTCCCTTTATTTCTTTGTTTTATTCGGGAGCAAGCAACAAGCCCTCTACACTCCATGTTTTCTTTCTTTTTACTGTCGCATTAAGGGGAAAAATACCACTTATGACACCACTTTCTACCCTTTCGTGAGGTGAATAACATCCTTGAATTTCAACTTAATGTTCTTTTTCTCACCTTTAACTAGAAAAAAAACTCCTGAACTGTCCTTTATTTCTCTTTATTTATTTATTTAATTTTTCCTCCTTTTTCCTACACAACTTAGGTCCATTCTCTCTCTCTCTCTCTCTCTCTCTCTCTCTCTCTCTCTCTCTCTCTCTCTCTCTCTCTCTCTCTCTCTCTCTCTCTCTCTCTCTCTCTCTCTCTCTCTCTCTCTCTCTCTCTCTCTCTCTCTCTCTCTCTCTCTCTCTCTCTCTCTCTCTCTCTCAATCTTTTCATTCTGGTGGGACAAACACTTCGATTTAGTAGATGTCAAGGTCACTCCTCCTCCTCTTCCTCCTCCTCCTCCTCCTCCTCCTCCTCCTCCTCCTCCTCCTCCTCCTCCTCCTCCTCCTCCTCCTCCTCCTCCACTTACTCTTCCTGCAACAGCCCACTCCTCCCTTCCTTCCTTCCTTCCTTCCTTCAGCAGACTCCGGAAACTTTGTGTGTGTGTGTGTGTGTGTGTGTGTGTGTGTGTGTGTGTGTGTGTGTGTGTGTGTGTGTGTGTGTGTACATCAGCGTGTTACTCTCGTGGCATTATCCTCGCTAACGTTCTCCTCCCCAGATATTTATCAAGTCCAAGTTCATCCCACGGGAAGTTGGTTGGTCCAATTGTGCAGGAATTATGTCGCTGTCATGGCCTTTCCAGCGCTGCATTAGGAACGGAATGAAATGATGCGAGTTTTTTTTTTTTTTTTCTCTCGTTGCTCACCGTGGTGTTACTTTCGTTTTTTTTTCTTTTTTTTTCTCTCGTGTGTGTGTGTGTGTGTGTGTGTGTGTGTGTGTGTGTGTGTGTGTGTGTGTGTGTGTGTGTGTGAAAACGATGGTAAGGACATATATTCTTTTCCTTAAAATCTTGTCTCTCTCGGACAGAGAGAGAGAGAGAGAGAGAGAGAGAGAGAGAGAGAGAGAGAGAGAGAGAGAGAGAGAGAGAGAGAGAGAGAGAGAGAGAGAGAGTAGCGGGGATGTTTTTCCTCACCGGGGAGCAATTTACAGTTACTGGGTGACAGGAAAGCTCGTCGTGTTTTCCCTACAGTGTTTTACTTATTTTTCCCAGATTGTGATCAAAATACGTGAAAAATAAAGTGCTTCCGAGAGAGAGAGAGAGAGAGAGAGAGAGAGAGAGAGAGAGAGAGAGAGAGAGAGAGAGAGAGAGAGAGAGAGAGAGAATAAGATGGAGTCTGAAATTCGATAGTTTGTTTTTATAGCATATTATAATTCCCGTGAGAAGAAGTTCAGAGAGAGAGAGAGAGAGAGAGAGAGAGAGAGAGAGAGAGAGAGAGAGAGAGAGAGAGAGAGAGGGGGGAAATAGAGGCAGAACATTTTCCATTTGTTAACAGGGTACAGCAGCATTTCAGGCTCCATTAAACCATTTAGTAAGGGGAGTTTTTAACACGTGCATAAAGCGAATGGAAGTGAAATAACAACGTTAACGAAAATTATACAACAACTGCAACAAGTGGGAAGTGCTGGGGAGGCTTTGCAGGTGGCTGGGGGAGGAGGGAGGGGGGTGGAGAAGGAGTGGAGTGGAGTGGAGTGGAGTGGGTGGTAAGGGGTAAGTTGGAGAGGAAGGAGAACAAGCGATGCGCGAAGCTGCCAAGGAGTAATAGTTGTAATAAGACACACAACTTGAGAGAGCCAAGTTATGTGAAGCGAGTTGTGTTTTCCAGCGAAAGTTGAGAGGCGGGAGGAGTTAACCTGAACACACACACACACACACACACACACACACACACACACACACACACACACACACACACACACACACACACACACACACACACACACACACACACACACACACACACACACACACACACACACGTTTATCCCCAAATTTGATTAAAAAGCGATGATTTGCTATTAAAACATGGATTATTATGAGCTTGACTTCAGTAATGTTACACACACACACACACACACACACACACACACACACACACACACACACACACACACACACACACACACACACACACACACACACACACACACACACACACACACACACACACACACACACACACACACACACCACCACCACCACCACCACCACCACCACCACCATCACCACTCGTACAGTTCTCCAGCTTTCCAGAGTAACAATAACTTCAATGAATCTGGGAAAAATATTCCTCCGGTTAACTTTACATTCCGGTAGAGAAGAGCGCGTTTTGTGTGCCGGATACATGTATGCCTGCCTCGGATTCCGGTCTGATTCGGATGAAGGGGAGAAAAAAAGGATTAAAAAGTCCCTTAAAGTTAAGCTGTGAAATTCATGTAGTGTTTAGTCTGTCTGTCTGTCTATCTGTCTGTCTACTTATCTCTGTTTCCATCTGTTATTAATTTATTTGTTTGTATGTCTCCATCTGTCTGTATCTGTCTGCCTTTCTGTTTGTCTCTGTCTTCGTTTGTCTTAAGTCTGTGTGTCTGTCTGTCTGTCTCTGTGTCTGCCTTGTTTGTCTGCCTGTCTGTCTGTCTTTGTCTGTCTGTCTGACTCTTGTTTTCTTGTTCTTGTTTATATGATATGGGTGGATAGATGGATATATAGGCAAATTAATAGATAGGTAGATAGATATACAGAGAGAGAGAGAGAGAGAGAGAGAGAGAGAGAGAGAGAGAGAGAGAGAGAGAGAGAGAGAGAGAGAGAGATTGTTAATAGTTTTCCGTTTGTTATACTTAAGTAAATTTGTTCTTAAAGGGTTCTCTCTCTCTCTCTCTCTCTCTCTCTCTCTCTCTCTCTCTCTCTCTCTCTCTCTCTCTCTCTCTCTCTCTCTCTCTCTCTCTCTCGTTATGAAAAAACTACAATGTACATTTTTTCTGTTGCAAATTATATTATCTGTGCTGGACAAAAACTGTTGCTGATGATGATTATGATGATTAATTTGTGGTAGTATCAGGGAAC
>NC_087173.1:4100485-4140485 GCF_035594125.1 Scylla paramamosain
AGATACTCGTACTGTATTGACTTTGCATATGTTGCAGCTCCATTCTTTTGTTGTTTGTGTTCTCACTTGTACTGTTTTCAATGTATGTCTGGCTGCCTGTTTGTCTGTGCCTCTACTTCTCCCTCCATCCTTTTCTCGTAATATACTTGCTTGTTTATATGTCTGCCTGTCTGTATCTCTCGGTTTGTCTCTCTGTCTCTGGCTCTTCGTACATATTGACTCCTCTATCTCTCCGCCTGTCTATGTATGTCTGTCCGTCTCTTGTGTACCTCTCCAAACCTGTTTCCTGTTACTGATTGCATTTATTAGTCACCTGTCTGTCTGACATTCACCTGGTCATGTATTATTCCTGCTCTGCCGTTCTTCTTACTCTCAAACGTGATTTCCCAAACAAGGTAGCACGCGTATTTATGATTAATATGAAGGGAAACATTGTAATGGGAACAAATTTAATTTTTTAATGCTTTATGTTTGCATTTTGGATCACACATTTTGCTCATGAAATTATTTGTGCTGCAATATTTATTTATTTTTTTTGTCAGTATGTGTGCACGTACAGCGGTAATTGATTGTCTGAATGGCGCACGGTAATGGGAAATATTAAACTTTTTTCCCCCGAGGTCTTGACATACGAGAGGTCAGAATGGTGTAATGACATTTTTCCCTTTTGACTAGGCTTTTTTTTTTTCCCTGTGACAATTTTTTTTTTTTTTGTCGAGAACACGTTTTGTTTTGATGACCAAGCGATTCGCATTTTGTATTCAAGTAATTATAAAAAAAAAAAAACCCTCAATAGTGGGGATTCCTTTGTACCTTGATGGCATTGTTTGGATGCATAGTTCTCTTGTATTGCAGTGTCCCCGTTTTCATGCGCGCCTTTTCATGCTTGATTCAAAATGTGGAACTTTCAAGGCAAAGTTGAATGACATTTTTCATCTTATTTAATTATCATTAAAGCCCAACACACACACACACACACACACAAAAAAAAAAAAAAGAAAAAAATCATCGTCCGTTAAGGAAATATTGTGAGGCCATTAGTGACTTTTACTTTGATGCTTTTTACACAGTGAGTCTTTTAAGAGTAGTGTGTGGGAGTCATATTTCCTTTTTCAGAATAAGATGAAGGCAGTAGGTATCATTATAGAGCTGATAATTTCTCCTCTATAGATAATCCCAGTACAGTGCAAAGCTTTTAACTGTCTATGTGATACCACACGTAGTAATGCAAAAATCTGTCATTTTATCTTAGAGCCAAAACATTCTTCTTCTGTATAGATAATCTAATAGAATACCAGGCTTTTTAACTGTCTTTCTCTTGGTGTAATACGCCCCGTGATGTAATGCACATATAACTATACCATATTTCATTATTTTCTTCAATACTCTCCAAACAATGAATCTTTTAGGTACATGTGGGTGCAGTATTCTAAAATAATGATGAAGCCACGAGCCGCCTCAGTCTACCCCAAGGCACGGCGGGGGGAGGACGCTGCTCGCTGCTTTCACATCTTGACATTGAAACTCACCACATATATCAGTTTTCATCCCTTTCCCTGCCTCTGCTTCCTCTGCCACCTTTCCTTTTCCTCCTGCTCCTTTTCCCGGCCCGTCTCTTTGATTCTCCTCTTTCTCCTCCTGCAGTTTTGTCCCTTTTTCTTTTTGTCTTTGTCTTTCTTCGCCTCCACTTGCACCAGTGTATACGAAGGAAAGTTAGAAGAGGCTCGCTTGCCTTGGTTTGGGTTTCTGCTTTGTCTTCGCCTCCCACGGCTGTTGTTTTGCGTCGCGCTCGTGGACATGAGACTCAATCGGGGAAAGAATTGTGATGGAGGCATGAGTCTTTGTTGTTGTAATGTTAATAGTTAAGATTGTAGTATTAATAATGATACTAATGATTATGAATAGAATAAATTACTGCTACGGTTACCTCCTCCTCCTCCTCCTCCTCCTCCTCCTCCTCCTCCTCCTCCTCCTACTACTACTACTACTACTATTACAAAAAGCAGGAAAAGTCAAACCTATGAGAGGAATGTATTGAACTGAAAATCGGTAGCTTTTTTTTTTAGTGTAATACAATTCTTTCTCATGAGCGCAAGTTGAGAGAAAGAGAGAGAGAGAGAGGTAAGACAGACAGCTATACAGACAGACAGACAGACACCAATATAGACAAATGGCTAGGACACCAGGTAACAGGAACCATAACACCTACCACCACAAATGACCTACCTCGAGTCCATACTAGCGCCCTACTTCTCTTCCTCGGCCTCCTCTACTCGCCCTCTAAAATATTTCCTCTCATAACAACCAGGCAAGTCTTCTCCTTTCTCGCCTGTCCTGGGACCGCCAAGAAATTTCCCTGTATTTTTTTGGCGTCGTATTTCTTCTCCCATCCTCGAGTTTTACACCTAGGAATACTATCATCTCAAAACTCATATTGGATTCTCTCTTTATGTGTGGGGAAGTTGCGGAAGAGTGGGAGGGGCGGGGTGTTACTGCATTTCCCTTTTGTTTTTGTGTGTTTGTGTGTGTGGTGGGGTTGGCCGGTGGTGGTGGTGGAGGTGGGAGGGTGTGTCAACGTCAGGTAAATTGTCCGTTCATTTGTTCAGTCAACCGGTTTGTTACGTAGTCATTCACTCAGTCAATCAGTCTATCGGCCATTTAAATCACAGTCATTCTCTCACGTAGCAGGTTAGTCAGGCAGTCAGTCAGTCAGTCAGTCAGTTAATCATTCAGTCAGTCAGTCACATACTCAGTTAGCCAGCCAGTCAGTCGGCCAGTCAGTGAGATAGTCAGTCAGTTAGTAAGTCAGTGAGCCAACCAATCAGTCAGTTAGCCAGCCAGCCAGCCAGCCAGCCAGTCAGTCGGTCAGTCAGTCAGTCAGTCAGTCAGTCAGTCATTCAGCCACTCAGCCATTCACTCGTACTCCAATTAATCTTGATCAGAAAACCAAAAGCATAAAATTGGCGAAGAAAGAAGAGAAAAAAGTGACCGTTCAAATACCTGAGGGAGAGAGATAAAGGAAGAGACAAGAGGCAGAGTGGGTGCGAACGAAAGAGGAAAGGAAGGAAAGGAGACACGAGGAAGGAAGCGAATGGAGGAGGAGGAGATGAAGAAAACGAGGAGAAAACGGAAATGGAGGAAGACAAGAAACGAAACTCAAGAAGAAGTAAAGGGTGATGGAGAGAGAGAGAGAGAGAGAGAGAGAGAGAGAGAGAGAGAGAGAGAGAGAGAGAGAGAGAGAGAGAGAGAGAGAGAGAGAGAGAGAAGCGTGAGGAAAGAGGAGAATAATGGATGTGAGTAGATGGAAATAGTAAGAGGAAGAGGAAGAGGAGGAGGAGAAGAAGAATAAAGAGAAGTAGTAGTGGTGGTGGTGGTGGTGATGGTGGTGGTCGAGAGGTGATGGACTAATGGAGAGAGAGAGAGAGAGAGAGAGAGAGAGAGAGAGAGAGAGAGAGAGAGAGAGAGAGAGAGAGAGAGAGAGAGAGAGAGAGAGAGAGAGAGAGAGAGAGAGATGCAGATAGACACACGTCAAGGGAAACAGAAAAATGCGAGATAGACGGACAAATGGAGAAGAAAGAGTGATACATGAGAGAGAGAGAGAGAGAGAGAGAGAGAGAGAGAGAGAGAGAGAGAGAGAGAGAGAGAGAGAGAGAGAGAGAGAGATGGATAGGCAAATGAGAGGAAAGAGTGATGTATCAGAGAGAGAGAGAGAGAGAGAGAGAGAGAGAGAGAGAGAGAGAGAGAGAGAGAGAGAGAGAGAGAGAGAGAGAGAGAGAGACAGAGAAGCATAAAGCAGATCTGGGAACACAAGGGCACTGATAGAGAAGTCCCGAAATTGGGGCTTTACTCGACAAGTCTAATGAAGCAAGACGTAAATGAGAAGAGCATCGCCGTGGGGAATAAAGCACCGGTCCTTCACCTTAATTAGAGAGGGACCAAAGGGTGAAAAAGAAAAAAAGGCACCTCACTGTAGATGAAGGAAGGGGATAAGGTGCTGAAGAGTGACAGAGGCAGGATGTGAAGAAGTTAGAGAGACTTCAGAAGTGAGGAATGGATGAGATATTACGTTGTGGAAGGAAAGGAGAGGTTTAGTTATAAGGAAGCATATGGGTAGTGGTGCTTAATTACTTAATTACTTAATTAATTACTTAAGCTTAATTACTGTTATGAGAGATGGAGATTGGAGAAGTAAGGAGGTTGTTGTTGTTGTTATTGTTGTTGTTGTTGTTGTTAGTGGTGGTGGTGGTGGTGGTGGTGTTATTTGCCCTTTGTAATTGAAGGACATTTTTTTTTTTTTTGCGTGTTTTTATTGGGTAAGATTTAATGCCTTCTTTTTCGTCTTTCTGGAGATAAGATTGTAGTTTCTTTCTCGCCTCCTCCTCCTCCTCCTCCTAAACCTCCTCCTCCTCCTCCTCTTCCTCCTCCTCCTCTTTCATTTATCAGTAGCATCTGTGGGAAAATTACTTCACACGGAAAAGTTGAGGAGGATTTATTAATCTGACAAACCCTTGGGAGAGAGAGAGAGAGAGAGAGAGAGAGAGAGAGAGAGAGAGAGAGAGAGAGAGAGAGAGAGAGAGAGAGAGAGAGAGAGAGAGAAAGTTGGGAAAAGAGCACACACACACACACACACACACACACACACACACACACACACACACACACACACACACACACACACACACACACACACACACACACACACACACACACACACACACACACACACACACACACACACACACGATCATGAATTAAAACGTAAAATAAAAGAAAAATGTTAGAAAAAATAGATAAATGAGTCCCAGAATATATACTTTTGTCCAAAATGAATTTACTGCAACTGAAAAAAAGGAAGACGCTAAAAAGTGATATCTATAAAAAATACAAAATACAAAAAGACAAAACGTATCCTTTAATTAAAAGAAAAAGAGAAAAAAAACTTCGGATTCATCGTTCTCCCTCCCCTCTCCTCCTCAAAAATACACGAAAACAAGTAAGAAATATATATAAAAAAGATACGTTGAAAAATGCAGTTGTTCTAATTATAGTGCAACTTTGTATCTTAGCACACACACGCGAAAAAATAACAAAAAATCACAGAATATAAACATTGAAGAAATTGATTAATTGAACTACTACTACTACTACGACTACTACTACTACTACTACTACTACTACTACTACTACTACTACTACTACTACTACTACTACTACTACTACTACTACTACTACTACTACTACTACTACTACTACTACCACCACGGCCACTATAACCCCAAAAAAGTACCCACCCAATTGGTACTGACCTTAGCACACACAATAATCCATAAACACGAACCACCACACAAGCAAAGCACATTAGTAACATATCCTTTACCTTTATTATATACCTATTATATATCCTTACTGCAGTACCTTGAAATGCCCATATCGCTTTGTAGTGTAATTGAGGCGGTGGTTTCTCCTGCTGGCCGTAACCTGGTGGCGGTGTGTGCAATTAGGGCGGCTTGAGGGAATCACAGTGAGTCGGTAATCCTGTGAATGCGTGGCTCTGACGGCCGGTGCTTGGGTGGTCAGGGCAGTCTGTGCGGCCTGTTGTCCCTTGTTTGTGACGGCCATTGTGCTTGTGATGGTGTGTGTGTGTGTGTGTGTGTGTGTGTGTGTGTGTGTGTGTGTGTGTGTGTTGTAACTGTGTGCGCGTGTTTCATGGTGAGTGTGTTAATTTGGATTTGGGTTTCCATTCTAACGAGATGGGAACAGAGAGAGAGAGAGAGAGAGAGAGAGAGAGAGAGAGAGAGAGAGAGAGAGAGAGAGAGAGGACTCACAAAAGTATGATTAGACTTCCAAATAAATGACGTAACTGGAAAGTCACACAAGTTACCAGTAAAAACAGGAAACAAATGCAGATAAACAGATAACTAAGCAACCAGACAGACAGACAGACAGACAAGTAGACCACAGAACCAAAGAGCCAAACAGATAGATAGGTGGACAGAGAACTAAACAGTTACATACATAGATAAACATAGATAAATAGATAGAACCAAACAGCCTGACAGATAGACGGAAGAAAATGCAAAAACCCCAAGGAAATGAGGAATAAAATTTCCGCCGTGACTGCAATGAAGGGGAAACGAACCCAAACTTAAGTCAATGACGAATCAAATGACGGGAAGCGAATATTTAGACACAAGATGAAGGTCGACTGGAAATTAAAAGTAGTTTTGAGCGTAAAGTTATTTCATTACTACTTGAGATCTGATGACGATACCCGGGAAAAAAAAAATAGACTATGCTAAGAAGAAACTGTGATGTCTGTAGTAAGCAAGATATAAGGGTGATTCTGGTGGTAAAGAACAGTAGTAAGTGGCTCTTAAGTAAACTAATATTAAGGGGAGCAATTTTTATGAAGTGAGAGAGGCTTTAGGTAATGAAGGAGGGCAGGACGCTAGGAGGAGATAAGAGAAAGAGAGCAAGAGGAAACAATTAGAGATACGGATGAAGGAGATGGGATACGGAGAGACAAGAGAAATGAGGAAGAAGAGAATGAGGATAAGTAGGAGGAGGAGGAGGAGGAGGAGGAGGAAATAGTTAATGAAAAAATGCTGGTAAGAATGAGGCTAAAGACAGAGAGAGAGAGAGAGAGAGAGAGAGAGAGAGAGAGAGAGAGAGAGAGAGAGAGAGAGAGAGAGAGAGAGATGCTTGGGATCATGCTGGCGCAATTATGGGTGATTGAGCAGAGCTGACCGAGGCTTCCGAGGGGGAGAGAGAGAGAGAGAGAGAGAGAGAGAGAGAGAGAGAGAGAGAGAGAGAGAGAGAGAGAGAGAGAGAGGGAATGCTTGTAGGTCGAGCAGTGCAGTGATTACGACCTCATTACTGGTTGTGAGAGACGTGTCCTGTCTCTAACAAGTGCAGACGATAACTCGGAACGTCCAATCCTCCTCCTCCTCCTCCTCCTCCTCCTCCTCCTCCTCCTCCTCCTCCTCCTCCTCCTCCTCCTCCTCCTCCTCCTCCTCCTCCTCCTCCTCCTCCTCCTCCTCCTCCTCCTCCTCTTCCACCACCCTCAGGTCACTAGCGGTCGTCAACCCTTCTCACCCCCCAGACTCACGAAACCCAAGTTCTGGAACCTCTGGAGCAAAAACGGGAACACGAAGAAATTGCCTCACCTCACAATGCAGGAGACACAGACAGGCCGAGCTTCCTTCCTTCATTCCGTCCCATAAAGCCTGCGTATGTGCGAGGCCAGGGCTAGTTTCCGTTGTTTTATTGCCGTGTTCTGCTCCTTACGGGTTAATTAGTGGAAAGTATTACGTTGTGTTTTTTGGGAGTTAGTCTGCCGAGGTAATTGGAGGTGATGCTTGTATTGAGTATGATGTAGTAAGATGAAGTGGGATGGAAAGTTAGCATGGTGTGTGATTTGACATGATTACTTAGATATTACGCTCAGTGTTTTAAAAAGGCAGTCTGCTGAAATCTGGGAAAAAGAAAGGTATTGTATTGAACGCTTGAAATTTTACTATATCATATGAGGTGAGTGTGGTAAAATATTAAAATGATGTGTGTATTGAAATGTAGGATTACTTAGGTGTTGAATTCAGTGTCCTCAATAAGTTAGTCTGTTAAAATTAGAGAATATAGTGTCTGGAGTGTTTTTAACTTCAGCAAGTGTAAAATGAGGTGAAGCGGAAAGTTACCATGTGTGTTTGAATTATAAGACAAGTTAACCAAACAGCAATTATAAGACAAGTTAACCAAACAGCAACATCCGTACCCTTCGATCCTCGAGTTCTGATTAATTCACTAACTTACGAGGAGATAGAACAGTTATTAGGGAAGATGATCATGTTGGTGGATGTAAGGAGATGGAGAGTGTGTGGATATTGCAATCTGTATGTGGCGCAGGAAATCGATGAAGTTGATGAGATATTAGTGATCACAGAAGGGTGTGTCTCGTGTGGTGAAGGGCGTGGGGAATGTGTGGGGAAGATGTGTGTGAATTAATGTATGTTGCAGGGGACGTGGTAGTGAGTGAGTGTGTCAGTTAGGGTATGTGTTCTGTTTATTTGGTACTGGGTGTGGTGAATGTACTCCGTTATGAGGAATATCAAGGAGTAAGTGTCTTCAGTATATATATATTTTTTTTTATCATTGCTTAGTCCAGAAATCAACCCAGATTCTCTCTCTCTCTCTCTCTCTCTCTCTCTCTCTCTCTCTCTCTCTCTCTCTCTCTCTCTCTCTCTCTCTCTCTCTCTCTCTCTCTCTCTCTCTCTCTCTCTCTCTCTCTCTCTCTCTCTCTCTCTCTCTCTCTCTCTCTCTCTCTCTCTCTCTCTCTCTCTCTCTCTCTCTCTCTGTGTGTGTGTGTCAGAGACACCTGGGAGGCACGACAGCCAACCAGGCAAGAATGACAGCCGGCATTCGAACTGGAAAAAAGAAAAAGAGAGCAAAAAAAAAATAGATGTTACACGACACTCGTCAGATGTAATATTGAAAAGCGACTAGACAGACCTTTTTTTCACGCGTGTGTATTGTTGACTTGACATTGACCAGCAAGAAGTTAATACAGACACAGGGGCTTTAATATGGAAGCGAAATATTGGAAAAAAAAGGACAACACAAATATCTGAACACCCTTAATAGTTAGCGAAGTAAAAAGTGCTTAACCGAGTCAGGGCGAGACAGCGACACATGGCAGTGAATGAAATAAGGAATAAAAATAGTCAGTGAGGCAAAAACGCAGGAGGGAACGATGAGGGAAGCTGGGCAGGAGAGGGAGTGAGAGAGGGAAGGGAGAGGACAGGTGTGCAGCATGAGGTAGGAAGGCGCGACAGGTGTGAGCAATGGTGAACAGGGAGACACGCTTTGCTCTTCTTAAAAAGCTATTCCACGTGTTGTTCCCTGTCGATTCTTTTGTTCAGTGACGTGTACTGGCCAAAAAGTCTAGTTCTTGTTTAGTGCAGTTTGTATAAATGACCAATATAAGTAATTTGAACATTTTAAGTATAGGTAATATTCTCTAACACAAATAGCAAGGGAACAACAAAGATAAATATTTGGAATTCATATTGATTAAATGCAAAATTACAGTGCTAAATATGTTTATGAAGCAGAATAATGTCATAAACACGCACAATCCGACGTTTAAGACTTCAGTTGAGAGTTATAAATATTTGCAGACCTTAAATTAACGTACAGACTTCACTTGGTGTTCAAATAAAATGCTTACTAATCTAAACTTATTTTTCTTAAACTTACATTTATATACACCGGCTGTTTGAATATATTACCCTTTGTGGTAGATTAACCTTTTGACTGTTGTAACTTCTTAGCTTAATGAAAGAGTCTTGTAAAAATGTTGATTATTATTTTGAAATATAATACTGAGAGCAAAGGAGACGATCGAATATTTTAAGTTTTTAGGGCATGTAGTTGGTAAAATAATCACGTGTAAATGTAGATTATAATTTTAATAGGTAACAATAACAGCAAAGGAGGTGATTGAATTCAAGGTTTTTAGGTTATGTAGTTTTCATTTTGCTGCTTTGTAAAACTGGCTAGTGTTAGAATGATGAATGCTACGAGCAGTCAAAGAGATTCAGACGCACGCTGGTATTGGTGGTGGGGTTTATGGGTAAAGTTATGAAGATTAAAGGTCTGCGGGCGTGATGAATACGGCAGTGCAGTACAGGCCTCTGGATCCGTAATGAAACAGCCGAGGGTGGTGGAGCGTGAAGTAAAGAAGATGGATGCGTACTTTACACACCTACATGAAAAGTAAATGAAATGCCTAGCAGCAACGCACTTTACAATGGACTTGATTATAGGCACGTGGTGTTATTAAATTACATAAGGAGTTTTTATACACGCGAAGTAAATGCTAGGTTTGCTACACTTTAAATTTCCGTCACTCGCAGTATTACTTTTTAAATTTTTCAGCAACTTTGATTTTTTTTCCCCTCTGCGTGTTGGTGTTGATTGTGATGTTTGCTGTTATTGCGCTCTCACACACTCCTCCTGTGACACTGCGGAAGTTATGGCTGTCGTTAATGTTAATGGATTTGTTATTTTTATCTGTTGTTTGCCTGCCTGCCTGCCTGCTCGCTCCTCAGCCTACCTATCTATCTATCTGTTTGCCTGTGTGTGTCTGTCTGTCTTTTTGTCTGTTTTGTTTGTCTGTCTTTCTGATCTTTTGCTCTTCTGCCTGTCTATTTCCCTGAGTCTCGTCATTTATATATTTTTCATCTTCCTCTCTCGTATTCATCCACTCTCTTTTTATTTTTTTCTGCTTCTCTGCCTCCTCGACGTATTTACCTCCTGTTTCCTCTTGCTTATCTCTATTGTGGCTTTCCCTTTTACTCCTTCCCTTCTCTTTTACTTCTTGTTACTCCTTGTTTGTTTTCTTTCCTTCCTACTTCCTATTTTTTTTTTCCATCTTCGTACTCCATAATTGTTTTTTTATTCTTCCTACTCCCTATTTGTGTTTTCCCCCTCCTTCACTCCCTCATTTTTGCTCTCCTACCGTCCTCCTCCATCTCTGCCACCCTCTACTCCACCCTCTACTCCACATCCGTCCGTGCCTTTTTCCTCTCTCCAGATCCACCTTCCTCCATTCCACACCGCTTCCTCCCGCATCCCTCCCTCCTCTCAATTTATTTTTTCTCCCATTGTCTATGAATGAATCTTTTTTCTTCTTGTCCGTCTTGTTTACATAGGGAAGCCAGTACCTCACCCACCACTTATAACATCACATCATTGAGTCATCCTTCAAACTCTTGCTGGGAAACAGAGGGACTTATTAATCTCCTAGTACTTTCAATAGGATTTTGTTACATCATGGCTGGTGGAAAGCATCCAGTTTACCGGGTAGCCTGAGAGGAAAGAGAGAGAGAGAGAGAGGGAGGGAGTGATTGGTTTGCCTCGCCACAGTTACAGGGTTACACAATGGGAGAGGAGTGTGATGGTAATAAATGAGGGGAGTTTAAGGGAAATGAGGAGTGGGTTGTTGTAGTAATAGTAGTCGTAGTACAGAGAGATAGATAGATAGATAGATAGATTAATAAATAGATAGATAGATAGATAGAGAGAGAGAGAGAGAGAGAGAGAGAGAGAGAGAGAGAGAGAGAGAGAGAGAGAGAGAGAGAGAGAGAGAGAGAGAGAGAGAGAGAGAGTAAAATAGAATAAAAATAGAAGCATAAACAAGGAAGAGGAAGAGAAGAACTTGAGGAAAAGGGAAGAATATAATACTTAATGTAAAGTAAAACAACCAGAAAATAGGGAAAGGAGAGAAGTGGAGGGAACAAAAACGCATAAAAAAAGACCAAGAAAAATGTTAAGAAAAAGAGGAACCGAGAAGAGAGAGAGAGAGAGAGAGAGGAGATAAAGAAAGATGAACAGACTAAGGGTAGCAAGCAGGGAAACCCACCTCACCACCTTTGCAAAATAATAAAACACACTAAACTTTTCAACTTTTTCTCCTGCATCAGTGTAATGAAGTAAAAGCATCTCATTTTACGCCCGCGCATGCACACAGGGACACACACACACACACACACACACACACACACACACACACACACACACACACACACACACACACACACACACACACACACACACACACACACACACACACACACACACACACACACACACACACACACACACACACACACACACACACACACACACACACACACACACACACACACACACACACACACACTGGTGAATGGAAGGTACCAGGGGCCTAAACTTGTACTGGTAAGCTGTAATCTGGTTAACCCCCAAGATCTCCTCCTCCTCCTCCTCCTCCTCCTCCTCCTCCTCCTCCTCCTCCTCCTCCTCCTCCTCCTCCTCCTCCTCCTCCTCCTCCTCCTTTCACGCCACCTTCCTCTGCCGACCTTGATTGATGAAAAGATGCGCTGATCCTCTTAGCAGAGAGAGAGAGAGAGAGAGAGAGAGAGAGAGAGAGAGAGAGAGAGAGAGAGAGAGAGAGAGAGAGAGAGAGAGAGAGAGAGAGAGAGAGAGAGAGAGAGAGACTGTTTCAATCTGGCGTTTTGGAGTCACTTCTGTAGAGTTGTTATTGCTTTCGTCATTTTACAGGTGAGTGAGGAGAGGTGCTCCACACACCTGGCAGCTCTCGACCTGCTAACCTTTGCCTCACTCAGACAGGTGTGACTCAGCCTGATTCTGCTTCTCATGTATCTGTTTCTTGGTAACCTTACTTTTTTTTTTTTTTTTTTTAATCTAAGTGGGCTAAGATAACAAAAAAAAATAAAAATAAAAAAGGCCTACTGCGGTGCCACACACACACACACACACACACACACACACACACACACACACACACACACACACACACACACACACACACACACACACACACACACACACACACACACACACACACACACACACACACACACACACACACACACACACACACACACACACACACACACACACACACACACTGCTGCTTTGACTCTTCTCGCTCACTCCACTTTTGTCAAACGCTTCCAACACTCAGAGACACTTTTGATGGAAATGTTATGTTTTATATTTATGATCCCAAGGTCGTTTTCGTTAAAAGGTTTCATTTCTCGGAGACTTGAATCCTAAAATAGTTATGCGAATAGTTAACATTTAAATTTCAGACAGATAGACACACACACACACACACACACACACACACACACACACACACACACACACACACACACACACACACACACACACACACACACACACACACACACACACACACACACACACACACACACACACACACACACACACACACCATCCCTAGCGCACACACCAGTTAGTATAAATTTTAATATTTTTAATGCAGTATATATACATTTTTTTTCAGTTTAAAGCAAAATCCTGGAAAATAATAAAACATAACAAAACGAAAAATGAAATGTCATTGAAAAGATAAAAAGCGGCATTTTTAACACATGATATATAAATTAATTTGTAGTAACATGAGTGGATTTATTCATTCCTTTACTTATTTTCCATGGTTTCGAAAGCCTTGGCACTGCTGCTGGCCCGGCACTGTCACTGGCACTGTATCTGTAGGACTTCATGGAGCAGAGATGGAAATGTTGTTTAGGAGGGCGGAGGAATCGCAGCCTTTTTATGGTGATCAAAATAGCGTTTAGGGAAGGGAGGCGAAACTAACAGAAGGCGCTCTTGGCCGGTCTCGAGTTTCCTGGCGCTCCTGTTACGGAAATACAAACACTTCTAATGGTCAGAAGAACGCGGCCCTTTTTCTCCCTCGACTCAGTATCGTGTGTGTTTGGCAGGAGGAGGAGCAAGAGGAGGTGAAAGAGGAGAGTAGGAAGAGGAAAGAGGGCTAGGAGTCACTCTCTTTATTCCCGCGGACAAAAGAATACTAAAAGAAGGAGAAAAGAATAAAATGGAATACACACACACCTCCCTCTCCTTTATTCTCTTCCTAAATACAACCACCGGGAACTTAAAGAGAGTTCCACTTCTGCTGTGTGTGTGTGTATACGTGTCTGTGAGTGGGTGGCATCTGTAAGTTACTTCAGCCTTCGTTTTCTTCGTCACGTTCGTCAGTCTCGCGGAGTCACACTGGAAGAAAACGTGATGCCCTCGGGGTCTCAGCAGCACGTGTTTGAGGCTTTGACATGCTCGTCCTTGATTTATGCACATGCAGTTAAAAAATGTGATTCTTCTATTCCTCCTCCTCCTCCTCCTCCTCCTCCTTTCCCTGTGTCTTGTCCTCCTTTTCCTCGTACGCTTCTTCTTTTGAGTTTACGACATTTCTTTTCTTTTTCTTTGTTTATCTGTGATTTTTATATGTTCGTTGCTGTTTTCTTGTTCTTGTTTTGCTTATTCCTCTGCTTGTTCTTTTCTTGTTCCTTTTTTTCTTTTTCTTGATTTTCTTTTCTTCTCCTCCTCCTCCTCCTCCTCCTCCTCCTCCTCCTCCTCCTCCTCCTCCTCCTCCTCCTCCTCCTCCTCCTCCTCCTCCTCCTCCTCCTCCTCTCTCCTTCTCTCTCCTCCTCCTCCTCCTCCTCCTCCTCCATCTTTTACCTCTTACTTTATCTCCTGCTTTATTTTTCTAAATCTGCCTTGGCTTTTAATAATTTTCATATTTTTAGTAATTTTCTTTTCTACGCCCTTGTTTTTATTCACTATCTCCTCCTCCTCCTCCTCCTCCTCCTCCTCCTCCTCCTCCTCCTCCTCCTCCTCCTCCTCCTCCTCCTCCTCCTCCTCCTCCTCCTCCTCCTACCTCTTGTCGTTCTTCGTGTTTCCCGATTTTTAGAGTGAAAATTGAATCGCACGCACAAAAGGTTCGTAGTAGAAGAGATAGAAATGGAGGCTTTGTCCAGGATGTGGTGGTGGTGGTGGTGATGGTGGTGGTAGTGGTGGTGGTGGTGGTGGGCTGAATAGTCGTTGTGAATGCCATTGTTGTGACTTTTATTGATAACATTGCGTATTTTTGTCTTCTTTTCCTGAACTTGTTGATGGTAATGATTGAAAGAAATTGCGTCATGTTATTGTAATAAAATAAAAGTAGTAGAATTGCAGAGAGAGAGAGAGAGAGAGAGAGAGAGAGAGAGAGAGAGAGAGAGAGAGAGAGAGAGAGAGAGAGAGAGAGAGAGAGCAACGGAACTGGAGAATATGAAGTGTATGATGAGAAATGGAAGCAGGAAGGTAAGAATAAGGGAAAGTGGAAGAGGAGAACCAGGTGAAGGAGGTGGAGGAGGGGGAAAAGAATGCAAGGGAGCAGGATGGACGGTTGCGGAAGAATATAAACAGGGGAATGAGTGAGGGAGGCAATATGCTTGTGTGTATAAGTGCGAGCGAGTGTTTGGAGAGGGAAAGGAGGGGACGAGCAATGGCGGGGGAGAGTAAGATAAATATTTAGAACACGAAGAATAGTGTGAGATAAGGTCAGAGAGAGAGAGAGAGAGAGAGAGAGAGAGAGAGAGAGAGAGAGAGAGAGAGAGAGAGAGAGGAACATAAAAGAAGATGAAACAGCTATAGATTTTGAGATCCTTGCTAGACTGTTTGGGTAAGAGAGAGAGAGAGAGAGAGAGAGAGAGAGAGAGAGAGAGAGAGAGAGAGAGAGAGAGAGAGAGAGAGAGATAAAACAACGTGAATATATTTTGAAAAAAAATCAAGAGAAACTAAGAAAATTAAAAATAAATATACGTATATTCTCCCTTTAGAAATTGCTTAAATACTTGACTCGAAATCGCTTTTACCAGAAGGAGGAGGAGGAGGAGGAGGAGGAGGAGGAGGAGGAGGAGGAGGAGGAGGAGGCTCTTTAGCACCGAGTGAGGTGGAAGGAAGAAGACAGTGGCGTGAAATAGGATAAATGAAAGAAGAACGCGAGAGAGAAGGGAAAAAAAGTGAGAAAAAAGAGAAAATGAGATGAAGGAGAGAGAGAGAGAGAGAGAGAGAGAGAGAGAGAGAGAGAGAGAGAGAGAGAGAGAGAGAGAGAGAGAGAGAGAGCGGGCAGTAGTAATTGTAGGAAGTGGAGGAAAAAAAGCGAGAAAGGGAAAAAGCGTGCTGCAAAGAATGAATGAAACGAATGTGGAGAGGAAATGAGAAAAAGGAGAAGACGAGAGAGGAGAGAATATCTAGACCGTTTTGAATACTTGGAGAGATTAGGAGGAAGATAGGAGGAGGGGGAGGAGTACAAGGAGGAAGAGGGAGGAGGAGGAGGAGGAGGAGTAGAAGGAGGAAGAGGGAGGAGGAGGAGGAGGAGGAGGAGGAGGAGGAGGAGGAGGAGGAGGAGGAGGAGGAGGAGGAGGAGGAGGAGGAAGTGAAAAAAAGTAGGAATTGGAGGAAAAATCGGGAAGATAAATTAATTGAACGAGAATAAAAACTTAGAGAGAGAGAGAGAGAGAGAGAGAGAGAGAGAGAGAGAGAGAGAGAGAGAGAGAGAGAGAGAGAGAGAGAGAGAGCTATTTTAGGAAGAGAACGAAGAGAAGGAGTAAGAATAGAAAGAATAAACTGGAAAAATTAAATCAGTTGGAGAGAATTAAAAAGAATGAGAGAGAGAGAGAGAGAGAGAGAGAGAGAGAGAGAGAGAGAGAGAGAGAGAGAGAGAGAGAGAGAGAGAGAGAATGGTTGTTTGGAAGGCTTCAGAGATTAGCCTCACCTCTTCCTGACACCCGCCATGTTTTTGTTAGGGCGCCTTGCCAGGTAAACAGATACAGGTAGGCAAACACACCTGTACAATGGCTCCCCGCTTCACCCTTTTCCCACCTGCCGCTCCTTCAAGACCGACCAGAGCACTTTCCTTCCCCTACAGTTATTTCTTGCATGTTTCCCTAGCTCGTTTTCCTTTCATTGTTCTATATTTTTACCTGGTTTGGTTTTCCCTTTTTTCCCCTCAATTGCTGCATTTTTTCTTTTTTTTTTATTTCATGTGAGTTTTTCTTGTATATATATATTTTTTTTTTTGCATTTTATTCCGTTCTTGGTCATTTTTTTTCACTTTTTCATCACTTGCTTTTTTTTTTTTCACTTTTCATTTTAACTCCTGCTGTGACTTTCCTTTTCTATTTCTTTTTTTTTAGTGCTGCATTTTATACTTTTTTTTCGCTATCCTTGTTTTGTTAATTTTCTCTTCTTTTCTGTCATGTTTATCTGTTTCTTTTTTCCAAACTAGGGATGCAATTTTATTTTTTCTCTTTATTGTTTTTTTTTTTTTTTTGGCTTGTATGTATATTTTCACTTTAATATTTCTCTGAATTTTATGGATTTTCATTTTTTTTTCAGTAGACATGGTGTGTGTGTGTGTGTGTGTGTGTGTGTGTGTGTGTGTGTGTGTGTGTGTGTGTGTGTGTGTAAAGAAATTTTTGGTCTTAAGTCAGGAAGTCGATCAATCAGTCAGTCAGTCAGTCAGTCAGTCAGTCAAATCGTTTATTTTTTTTACATTGATTTTCTTTAAACGTTACGATTAAAAGTAGAACTCCAGTGTGCTAAATTCACTGTCACTTTCTCTTGGTGGTGTGGCTTCTCTTAAGTGCCTCCCAGTGACTCCCAGTGACTCAAGGCTCCTCCAGGGTGCCCGTTGCTGCTTCCTCCAGAACCTAAGGGACGAAAAATTGGCTTTACTTTCCTTTTTCCTTGATTCCCTTGCCTTTCTCTGCTCTTATCCAGGTTTTCTTGGGAGTCTTTTGGTGTTTTCGTATGTCTTGATTTCCTGGACTTGTAATGGTTCTTGATGATGGAGAGAGAGAGAGAGAGAGAGAGAGAGAGAGAGAGAGAGAGAGAGAGAGAGAGAGAGAGAGAGAGAGAGAGAGAGAGAGAGAGAGAGAGAGAGAGAGAGAGAGAGACTTCGAAAATATTATGAGGTTCACTTACACACGCACGCACGCACACACACACACACACACACACACACACACACACACACACACACACACACACACACACACACACACACACACACACACACACACACACACACACACACACACACACACACACACACACACACACACACACACACACACACACACACACACACACACACACACACACACACACACACACACACACACACACACACACACACACACACACACACACACACACACACACACACACACACACACACACACACACACACACACACACACACACACACACACACACACACACACACACACACACACACACACACACACACACACACACACACACTTTTTCAGGTGAATTTTAACCTCTCAGTGTTTTTCATTACGTGAGCTGTAAAGGTGTGCACAGTTTACACCTTACCGGAGTGTGTGTGTGTGTGTGTGTGTGTGTGTGTGTGTGTGTGTGTGTGTGTGTGTGTGTGTGTGTGTGTAGCCCATATCATATGCGGCGTAAGGGAAATCACATGTAGCGAGGGATTATGTCGAGGAAAACTGTCTAGAAGGGGGATGAAATGTAATGGAAGGAAGATTAAGTGTTGTACAGTGAGGGGGAGGGAGATAGAGACAGGAGGAGGAGGAGGAGGAGGAGGAGGAGGAGGAGGAGGAAGAAAAGCGAGAAAAAATAGAAAGAACAGACTTTTAACATGAGGCAATCGTGTACCATTACCGCTGGGATAATATTAGAGTAGTATGGCTTAAAAAAGGAAGAGAAAAAAGAAAACGGTAAGGTTGCGTACTTACTGGTAGTGGAATTCGTGTGGATGTGGAATACGAAATTATGGCGTGACGGAACAAAAAGTGGATATGGCGCTCCCGGAAACTTATTACTCCTGAAATGAAGGTGGATGAGGCGGGCGCTGCGAAAATGAACCCAAGTGAAATAGTGGAATACTCGTGGGCGTGTGGGCGTGAGGGCGTGGCGGAGAAAGAGATGAATAGAGAGAGAGAGAGAGAGAGAGAGAGAGAGAGAGAGAGAGAGAGAGAGAGAGAGAGAGAGAGAGAGAGAGAGAGAGAGAGATTGCCACGAAAAAAAAAAAGTCAAGTAAAGTGCTGGGCGTGTCACTGTATATGTGTGTGTTTGTGTGTCAAAGTGAAAAATGGGTGATTCCTGGAAACTGTAATTAGGCTTCTTAAAATAGCGTCCATTGGGTAGATTGAAACAAAAAAAGATACGAGTTCGGTAATTAACTCCTCAAAATGATGTTAATTATGCGAAGTTCCAATCAGATGTTTCAAACTAGAGTTAATTAATTGTTTTACACATAAAGAGTCATTCAGCTCTATTGTGTGTCGGCTTTTGTAGTACTCTTCTCGCTCATGTATTAAACAGATAAAGGTGAAAATTATGTTAATCTTATGGAACTCACATTAGAAAAATATAGATGTTTCATAGCCATTCCTTCTTAATTGTCGATATTTGGAAATTTTATACTGAATCTTTTTTTTTTGGGGGGGAAGTGTGAAGGGAAATTAAAATGGAATTGCCTCCATAGTTTTGTATCCTTGGTTAGCTTTACGTAGACAGAGAGAGAGAGAGAGAGAGAGAGAGAGAGAGAGAGAGAGAGAGAGAGAGAGAGAGAGAGAGAGAGAGAGAGAGAGAGAGAGAGAGAGAGAGAGAGAGAGAGAGAGACTGTTTAAAATATATTTTCATGTCTCATGGTCTCTGATTTCTCTCAGCCATGTTTCACTGCACATCATTAAAATGTTCGGTACATTTTCCATAAACATTAATACATAGAATCACATTACATTGGCAAGAGCACAGTAATTAAATCTCGATACTCGTTGATATTAAAACACCGCTTCATTTGTCAATTCGTGTCCTTTCTCAAATTCATGTAACTAATAAAGCGCACGAGCAGCCAACACTAGAATAATCAAAATACAAAACACATTCAGTACACAGAACACAGAACAGAGCACAGAACAGAACACCAATGTACACTTAGGAATTTTATCGTAAAACTGAACCAACTGGATCAAACTACATTTTTTAAGACGTCAGGCTGATAATTAAAAGCATTAGCATATACACAAAGGGAAATATACAACCGCCACTGCTATTTCCAGTGAGCACAGCCTCGCCTTGTACATTATGCAGCTTGCTTATGACCACTTTAGTTTTCGCTTCGGCCGCGCTTTCGTACTGGTATTAGATTACTGCCCAGAGGAGGACGCCACAGGAGGTGCATGACTGGATTGTTTAACACCACCGATAACCACTGGTCCCTCGTGTGTCAGGTGAAAGTTGACGTCGTTGTGGATTCTTGGCAGGGACGATAGCGCCCTTTCGTAACTCAAACTATGACCTTTTTGTGGTGTAATAGGGATGATAAATAGCGTGATGGCTAGGAATACGTATGTTTTATGAAGCCTGTGTGTAAGCCTGTATTTGACTGTACTCTTTGGGAATTGGTATCTTTAGTGGGCCTTTTTTGTTCAGCTTTTTTTCATTACCTTTCGCCAGTTTTCCTGCCAGCTCGCTTCGATGATTTTATGTTCATTAAATACTGTAGTACGTGGATGATGTATAACATGACACATTGATCATAATTGAAAACCTTGAAATGTCAGGAGGAATTAGTCACTATAAGCAGTTTATATTGTAATTACATTGCAGAATAGTAAATTAGTAGACCAAAAAGCTGTGTGGAAACATTTTTATTACGGTGAAAGGGTTAAATGTTAAATTATTTCTGATGCGAGTAATTACTAGGTATGTGATATTTCCCTTTATATAAGGAGTTAAAAAAGTGAATAGTCACATGATTATCACAAAGTAAATCCTTATTAGCTGGCTACGCGATGTCATAGATGTTAATATTATGTTGAGTTACATGAGTAGGTAGGACGAAGCAAGATTTCCTCGTGTGTGTGTGTGTGTGTGTGTGTGTGTGTGTGTGTGTGTGTGTGTGTGTGTGTAGTAAGAAAAATCATTAACCTGTTCGCCGAGTTTACTTCCCCGCACCAGACTCGCTTCGTCGACTGGATCTTAATTAACGTGATTGCTGCTACGGGGAGGTACAGAACGGAACAGCAAATTCTCGCGCATCCAAAACACTGAGCTTGGCGGGGACGTAACAAGTTTAGTGCAAGTGGAAGTGCTCTTATTTACACTGGTGCTTTTTTCAGTCCAAGTGGCCGTGGGGGAAATCTTCGTATATCGTGTTTGGAGTTTGATGTTCCTGTTCCTCAAATGCTGTACGCTTGAAGGTTAGGGCTCTTAGTCTGTTTAATTGTAGATATGATTGACTAATGATTGGTGAAGATTTGGTGTCAGTGTATTATTATTATTATTATTATTATTATTATTATTATTATTATTATTATTATTATTATTATTATTATTATTATTATTATTATTGTTGTTGTTGTATGGATCGTATGGGTAATTACTATTATGGATTACATGGGTAAGGTTAGGTCACGTAGTTTGCTTTAAATTAGTGTAGTTTAATTTGTTAGGTTAATTTACGATATATTATTACTATTGTTGTTGTTGTTGTTGTTGTTGTTGTTATTATTATTATTATTATTATTATTATTATTATTATTATTATTATTATTATTATTATTATTATTATTATTATTATTATTATTATTATTATTATTATTATTATTATTCCCATTACTGGACAAAGGGACTTTCACTGAAATAGCGCGGAATGCATTGGTGAATATCGGAACCTTCAAGTCGATTGCGTTATTGGAAGGCCTCGGGACTCGGACTGTCGGGACTTGAATGAGCGAACTGAAACGGAAATGAGTGTTTGAAGATGAATGAATCAGTCGGAACGTAGATGAATATTGGGGATGGATCTGTGTGTATTAAAACATGACTCATTCAGTATGTTGTGTCCGCCGAACGAGGGAGAGTCTGGCGGCAGAGTATGGTGAAGCATTGAACCAGTAAAAGGTGGGAAACGTAGAATATTTACTCTATTTTGTTGTTCACTCAAAAATAAATACAAAATAAATGAAAAAATAAGTAAAAGTAGATTAATAAAAAGGGGAGGTATAATGAACTTACTGGATAATTCTCCTTAATTTGCACTGTCTGTATGAAAGGAAAATAATTCGAAACACTTGTGCAGAAGAAAAAAGTTAAATATTAGACTATGGAATAAAAGACAAAAATAAGGGTAAATAATTAATCTGAAAAAATGTTTTCGAATTTTATATCTGCATATGGAAATGGAGTACAAAACAACAAAGATGTATCAACAGTATGAATAGATTGTCGAGCCATTACCAGAACATATAGGAAGCAAAAATTTGAAAGACTGCTCTTCACTTAAAATGCACAGAAAGGCTGAATTATTAAAGAGAAAAGAAAAGAAAACAAAACAAAAGCACAATACTCAGTGGAAACTTTTCTATTTGAGTACAATTTCAGGAAACTTTTCAATATGAGCAACAGACTAAAACACTGACAGGAGCTTATCACATTTTGAGAACCCGCCAACCCTCTCACCAAGTCACTGTATAAGTCACCTTTATAATTCACTCACAAGTCTCACATTTCATCAGGCCCGTGTAGCTTGACCGAGGCCCTGCTTTCAGAATTTGTCAGTGTGGCCTCACCCCTCTCGCTTCCCCCGTCCCTCCTCACCCCTCGCCATCAACCCCCTGTGCCTCCACTCCCGTCCTGTCACAGGCGCAGAGGAAGGTAATCTGAGTGGGAGGCTTGATTTAATTATGGCTGCCGTGGGTTCTATCCCCCTCGTATGTTAGCTTTCAGTCATTCCAATTTGCACGAAACCTTTAATGGACTTGAATCTTCCTTTTTTTTTTTTTTTAAATTCTTTCTCCTGTCCATCGTTTTCAACCCAGTTCATGTTCCAGTTGTGTCCTATTTTTTTCATACTGAATTTGCTTCCTTTTTGCCAGATCAATATTCCATTTTTTTTTTTTTCCTCCCTGTTTTTAATCCCTCTCTGGCACTTGTATAATTCTGTCGGTGTGTATTTCCTTTTGGTGAATTAGTGTAGAGTTCCTTAATTTGTCGGCAGTGCTACTTTACTTTGCTCTATTATGATAGCTGGCGGCGTTATTCACGTAGTAATGGGAATAAGTAATGATCCGCTTGAGGCTCTCTGCTTGCATGTCAATTTACACAATACCGGCAGCAGAAACAGAAGCAGGAACAAGGACTGCCTGTGCTGCCTGGCTTGCTCGGTATAGATATATTTGTTCGTTTTCTTGCCTTAATAAAGCTCGCTGGTGTCCAATTTGCGAGGTTCAGGAATAGAGTGGCGTAGAGAACAAGGAGACAGCAAGGAGAGGAGGAGTAAAGGGTGAAAGGTGAACTGGGAGGAAAGAGGCAGAGGAGAGATATAGACTAGAAGGGTGGAAGAACAAATGGACAGGACTTGAGGGAGTTTGGAGGGGATGGAGAGTTTAAAGGGGGAAGAGGGGAGAGTGGAAGGGCAAGGAGGTCGGTGAGGAGAATGACATGGGGAAGAAGACAGCGTTGGAAGGGGTGTAGGTGTGGGGAGTTGAGGGTTACTAGGAGACTTGCAAGAAGAAGAAAAAGAAGAAGACAAGGAAGGAGCTCAGAAGTGGGACAGGAAAAAGGCGATGTAGGAAATGTTGAAAGAAAAGTGGGATAAGATAAGAACAAGGAAGTGAAAAGAACATAACATACGTAACTTTCTGAAAGAAGGAGAAAAGAAGAGAGAGCGACACAAGAGTAAAAGAAATAGGAATTAGATGAAGACCGAGGAAGAGGAGGAGAAGGAAAAGGAGAAAAGAAAAGAGGCATAGAGTTCTGAGATTAGAATAGGATAAAGATTGAGAGAAGTGGATGGGTGCTCATAGTGGACGAGGAGGAGGGAGAGAAAGAGGAGGAGGAAGAGGAGGAGGGGGAGGGAGAGAAAAAGGAGGAAGAGGAGGGGGAAGAGTGCAGGCCAACCCTAATGAGGAGCGAGGGTGCCGCCGGGACGGAAGAAGAAGGACACAAATAAGGATTAACTCGATCCCAAGAGAGAAATGTTTCACCTTCGAGTTTAGTCAACAGGAAAAGGAAAAATGTGTGTGTGTGTGTGTGTGTGTGTGTGTGTGTGTGTGTGTGTGTGTGTGTCATGAACTAAAACTATATTCATAATTACTTGATATTAATGTATATACGAGTATATGTAAAAAAAAGAGTGTATATGCATCATTCTTTCGAAGTGATTGACATGAACACTGTGGAAGTAGAAAAAAATTAAACGTAACGCGTGGTTTTTAAATCACAACAAAAAAACAAATATATCACATTGAAATATTCCCACGCTCTGAAAGGTGAAAGGTTGATGCGCAAGACTTAATTAATATGAGAATTCAGGATGTGGAAGCTGGTGCTGTGTTTCATGGATGGAAGAGTGACTGCTGTTTAATGTCACTTGATAGAGAAACTCCCCTGAGGATGTAAAGTGAGAGAGAGAGAGAGAGAGAGAGAGAGAGAGAGAGAGAGAGAGAGAGAGAGAGAGAGAGAGAGAGAGAGAGAGAGAGAGAGAGAGAATCTTTAACGTGTGCTAATCTCTTCTGTGTCAATACTAGACTTTTCAATACATTTTTGCCCCCTATCATTCTCACCTAAGACAGTAGATGCACCCAACACCTCACAATACCCAAGGTGCGTCTCTCCCTCCCCGATGCTCAGTGAAGGGGGCGTATTGTGGAGGACCAGGCTGAGCGGTGAGGCGTTAACGAGCTGGCCGGTTTTTCTAGTAGGGATGAATTATGCCCAAGTGGACCTGGGAAGAGTTAAAGTTGTGTACACACCGGCCGTAAAAATGTAAATGAATGATCTAATTATTATGGAAGGCCGAGAGAGAGAGAGAGAGAGAGAGAGAGAGAGAGAGAGAGAGAGAGAGAGAGAGAGAGAGAGAGAGAGAGAGATTTATTATTGCGTTAGGGTTAAACATTTGATACAGCAGAGAATTATTGAGAGGAACGTGTTTATAAAGAAAATATCCAGCAAGTTGTGAAGTGCTTAGCGATGAACGGAGCGCAGAAAGGTCAAATAAATCGTGAATAACAGCGAGTTGAAAGTGCTAATTGTAACTGACAAGACTTAATTGTGACTACGGGAAGACTTGAAAATTAATTGAGCGAAGAGATAATAATTGTAGTAGCAGTAGTAGTAGTAGTAGTAGTAGTAGTAGTAATGATGATGATGATGGTGATGATGATAATAATAATAATGATAATAATAATAATAACAGACGTAGTATTGCTCTTCAACTTAGAACATTTTACGTTTTATTTCTCTCCGTTCCGTTCCTCTCTGTTCAAATGTGTCCCGTTCCTTTGCATTCCATTCCATTCCATTCCATTCCATTCCTATCCTCACATTTCCGTTCCGCTCCACTTCACTCCACTCCACCCCACTCCACATCACAGCACTCCACCCCGTTCCATTCCGTTCCGCCCTGTTCAGCACGACGCCGCACCGTTCCGCTTTGTTCCCTCCCGCCAGCCGAGCACAATCCCGGCGCCTCAGGAGAAAAATTCGTATCGTGGTTCGCTATTGTGAATTTTGCGATATGGACTTGGGGGCAGGACGACGTGTGAATGGGACTGTGGCTCATTGCACTTGATCGATGGGGGGCTCTGGGTGGGTGGGGGGTGAGTTGGGATGGGATGGGGCTGGTAGAGTGTGTTGGGTCCAAAGGGGGTCTAGGTGTGCATTCTTTCTTTCCTTTCCCTGTGTTGTATTGAATCAGTCTTCGTTGTCTTGCCTTTTTATTATGTGTTGTGGGTGTGGCGGTTTGTGGGTAGGTGGGTGTTGTGGGTGTTGTGTGGGAAGAAGGTCTGGTGGTTTACATTTTTCTTGTTCTCTTGGTGTTTCGTGTTTTTTTTTTTTCTATCTTTTTTTTCTCCTAAATTATCCTTTCATCAGCATCATCACTACTACTACTACTACTACTACTACTACTACTACTACTACTACTACTACTACTACTACTACTACTACTACTACTACTACTACTACTACTACTACTACTACTATTACTACTACTACTACTACTACCACCACAATTCCCGAGACAATTGTTGCATTTGCCACCAGTTACGACACACTACTCCCCCTCCACGCCCTCTACCTCTCTCTCCCTCCCTCTCCCTCTCTCTATCTCCCTCCGAAAACTTGCCACACTCCCCAACGCCTCGCTCTCTCCCCAACTCCCACACATGTCACCCCCTCTGCCACTCTCTCCCACTTTCCAAGCCTCCCTGCAATGCGACACTCCACCCCAACACCTACCTCTCCCACCACCTACCTGTCTCTTTCCCTCTCCCTCTCTCCCTCTCCCTCTCCTCTTGACGCTTCACTCTCCCCACATCTATCCTCCCCATAAATCTAGCGCTCCGTGATTGCCTCTCCCCTCCCTATCACCTCTCACACATCCCCTCTACCCTGTCACTTGCAATATATAACATAGCTTCTGTTGTTCTCCTCTCCCTCTCTCATTTTCTCACCTTTTTTCCTTCCGTTTCCTTCTGTTTCATCATTCACTGTTCTATTCTCCTTCTCCAGTAATCTCCCTTGTCGTCTTTCTCTGGTTATTCTTTGGGTATTTCATCTTCTTTCTTGTAGTTATTCTTATATTTACTGTTATCCATTTTATCCATTTTCTCTTCCCATCTCTCCCGTTCATCATAGTTTTTTTTTTTCTTATGCCTTACTCCTTTTCTTCTCTTCCATCCAACCTCATCTTTTTCTTTTCATTCTGACTCTCAGCCTTTCTTTTTTCTCTCAGTCTTCTCACTCTCTTCCTCCTCCTCCTCCTCCTCCTCCTCGGCCTCTTCCTTCCAGCCTCATCTTCCTTTTCATTGTGACCTTTATCTTTCTTCTTCCTCAGCCTTCTTACTTTTTTTTCTCTCTCCCACCCCCTCACTTCTCCTGCTCTGCCTTCAGCTGCTGCTGCTCCTGCTTCTGCTCCAGCCTCTCCTCCTCCTCCTCCTCCTCCTCCTCCTCCTCCTCCTCCTCCTCCTCCTCCTCCTTCTGCTATGCTGTCCTGTCTCTCTTCACTGTAGCTAGTTAGAAGTAGTTACCAAACAGCCTTGCAAGGACCAAAAGGTCTGTTGCTGTTTGGCTTTCCTTTGTATTCCTTTATTCCTCCTCCTCTCCCTTTCCTCTTCTTCCTTCGAACCTCATCTTCCTTTTCATTCTGATTCTTTTAGCCTCTTTCAGCTTTCCTCCTCCTCCTCCTCCTCCTCCTCCTCCTCCTCCTCCTCCTCCTCCTCCTCCTCCTCCTCCTCCTCCTCTCTCCTCTCTCCTCTTTTCCTTTCAGCCCTCTGGATACCTATTTTTACTGCGGACAGAATTATCAGGGTGCTGACGCCGCTCTGACACGCTCATCTCCCTCACTCTGATGAGGATGCCGAGCTGTAAATATGCTCATCCACCACCACCACCACCACCACCACCACCACCACCATTACCAGGTTTACTACTAATCTTCTCCGTTTTTTTTTTTTCCTTGGCCTCGTTCTTGATCTTGTCATCGTTTTTGTCGTTGTTTCGTTCTCCTTTTCGTCCGATTCCATCTTTGCCTCCGCTTTCTTTTCCTCCTCTTCCTCCTACTCCCGTCTTCAGGACCTCAGAGGTGAAGGTTATAAGATTTTGCGTGTCAACATGTCAAAAAAGTTCGTCTACACACACACACACACACACACACACACACACACACACACACACACACACACACACACACACACACACACACACACACACACACACACACACACACACACACACACACACACACACACACACACACACACACACACACACACACACACACACACACACACACACACACACACACACACACACACACACACACACACACACACACACACACACACACACACACACACACACACACTATGTATAAATATTCAAGATTTTCCTAACTCATCAAAACTGACGCCTCTCCATAAATTTCTCCTCCAATACCCGTCAAGTCTTTGTTTTTTCCTTCTCATCTTCCATCCCTTCAACTTTTCATACGTTCTATATTTCCTTCGATCTTCTTAAATAAACTACCGAGAAAGATGTAAGCATAATTTCTTAAGAAAACCTCCTGCAATAAAGTTTTTAATTCTTATCTTAATAGAAATCCCAGTTCTGTTGAAGTAGTCATAATTTTATTTTCGGTTTAGTCCGTATTTAAAATTATTTCTTTTATTCCGAAGGACTGATCCTCACACACACACACACACACACACACACACACACACACACACACACACACACACACACACACACACACACACACACACACACACACACACACACACACACACACACACACACACACACACACACACACACACACACACACACACACACACACACACACACACACACACACACACACACACACACACACACACACACACACACACACACACACACACACACACACACACACACACACACACACACACACACACACACACACACACACACACACACACACACACACACACACACACACACACACACACACACACACACACACACACACACACACACACACACACACACACACACACACACACACACACACACACACACACACACACACACACACACACACACACACACACACACACACACACACACACACACACACACACACACACACACACACACACACACACACACACACACACACACACACACACACACACACACACACACACACACACACACACACACACACACACACACACACACACACACACACACACACACACACACACACACACACACACACACACACACACACACACACACACACACACACACACACACACACACACACACACACACACACACACACACACACACACACACACACACACACACACACACACACACACACACACACACACACACACACACACACACACACACACACACACACACACACACACACACACACACGATGGCAATGCATAGCGATCCCCACATCACAGTAAGGCGCTAAATAAGCCTACCAGCAGGGATATAAACATAATTCCTAGGTAAAAACCACTTAAAATGACTTAAAGTTAGCTTTTTATTCATGTTGAACCTACTAAAGAACTGCATTTAATAAAGAGTTATGCCACAGGAATTTTCATTATGTAAGTGTAAATATGGATTGACAAACAAATCATTGTGGTGTCAGTGACGGCCTCAGCACTCAGCGCGCCGCCAGCAATAAAAGCGTAAATTCTTAGAAACAAACCAGCAATTAAGTTAAAAGGGGGAAAAAATAAGAAGAAAAGAAAGTGAAAGTGATTTTCCATATATATTTAGTTCTATCACGCGACTCGTCCTTAAATAGAAGTATAAAAACTGATGGGCACACAAAGCTGCTCCATTATCACTTCAGCAAACTGCCGCCAGGGGCGTCAACGTGATTTCTCTGCAAAAACCTCCTGTAATTAAGTGAAGAAGATTTTTAATAGTCATTCTTGATTTTTCTAACAAACATTGCTGTTATGTAGAAGTATTTTTATTTTCAAACTTTTCTTCAGTTTTGCTCCTGTCTGAAAAATGGTCAGAAATATTCTAAAAAAAACTTGTCTTATATCACAGGACTAACCTTATATAAAAGTGGAAAAACTTGCTGGGGTGAGAAAGCTGTCCTGACATCACCAAGAGCCGCGCCACTTAATGTTCTTCAATCCTTATTTTTTCAATTTATTTTCCTCCAAAACTTTTTTTTTTTTTTTTTTTTTTAACTTTTCCTGACTCCCTGACCTCCCTTTATCCCTCGGTACCTCCCCTCCTTACTTCTTTACCTTCCTCCCTTTATCCTTCTTTACTTCCCTTCCTCACTTCTTTCCACCGTTTTTCACTTTACCTCCATCCCTTCATCCCTCTGTACTTCTTTCCCTTCCTCGCTTCCTCATCTCCATCCTTTCATCCTTAGTCACCTTCGTCTCGCCCTTCCTCACTTCTCTAGCTCCCTCCCCTTATCCCTCCGCCTCCATTACCTTGGACCTCGGGCGGTGAAGTGACAGGCATCAAACCAACCGTGGAAGCTGCGCGGTGTCCTCTACAGATTAATGAGGCGACCTGTGCGGGACATACGGCCATCAGAGACCCGCTCGCTGCCTTCTTGATTCACGTAGGTTGTTGACATACACGCAAGATCAAAGAGTGAAGATTAGAGGAATTGACGTGATGGGAGAGAGAGAGAGAGAGAGAGAGAGAGAGAGAGAGAGAGAGAGAGAGAGAGAGAGAGAGAGAGAGAGAGAGAGAGAGAGAGAGAGAGGGGTTTACCACGTGAAAGGTTTAGACGATGTGAGGAAGAAAAAGGAATTTCTTAATAAGTATGAAAGAAATAAATCTACTCTCTCTCTCTCTCTCTCTCTCTCTCTCTCTCTCTCTCTCTCTCTCTCTCTCTCTCTCTCTCTCTCTCTCTCTCTCTCTCTCTCAATGGAAGTAAAATTGGAAGGAATTACATTGGATTATGAGGCGAATACCGCAGGTTGCCCTAATAGTAGAAAATATGAGAGAGAGAGAGAGAGAGAGAGAGAGAGAGAGAGAGAGAGAGAGAGAGAGAGAGAGAGAGAGAGAGAGAGAGACGGAAATGACGTGACAGGACTGAGGGAAAGACGAAGAGGAGGAGGAATAGGAAGAAGGAAGGAAGAGAGGGGAGGAGGAGGAGGAGAAGGGAGGAGGAGGAGTAGGGCGGGAAGCACCGTCCTTGGTCTCACTTCCCGAGGTCATTTGTCAGTGCGGCGGAGGAGGAAGGAGGAGGAATGGAGGAAAGGAGAGAAGGAAGGAGGAGAAATGTTAGGCAGTTACGGAATTAGTAATGTGTACGCGAGTCCTCATATATTAATACATTACACTTTTAATATCAGTCTTTAATAATTTCACAGGTGTCGGTTTTTTTTTCGTTGACACTCAGAGTATTTGAAAAAATGTCTGGTGGTGGAAAGGAAGTTAAGAAAGGAAGTAGATTTTTTTTTTTTTGGCTAACGATTTAAGAACATAAGAACATAAGAAATAAGGGAAGCTGCAAGAAGCGACCAGGCTTACACGTGGCAGTCCCTGTATGAAACACACCTACCTATTTCCATCTGCTATCCCCATCCATAAACTTGTCTGATCTTCTCTTAAAGCTCTCTAGCGTCCTAGCACTAACTACATGATTACTGAGTCCGTTCCACTCATCTACCACTCTATTTGAGAACCAATTTTTTCCTATCTCCTTCCTAAACCTAAATTTTTCAAGCTTGAACCCGTTATTTCTTGTTCTACCCTGGTTGCTGATCCTAAGAATTTTGCTTATATCTCCCTTGTTATAACCCTTATACCACTTAAAGACTTCTATCAGGTCCCCTCTTAACCTACGTCTCTCTAGAGAATGTAAATTTAACCGCTTCAACCTCGCTTCGTAAGGAATACTCCTCATCCCCTGTATCCTTTTAGTCATTCTGTGTGTAGAAATGTGGCTGAATGAAGTTTACGTGATTATGGAAAGGTATTTCGTTGATTTGTGTTGTTCTACTTAGTGAGTTTGCTGATGGGAGCGTGTGGTTAATGACTTCGTTCTGTGTATTCTTATTGTATTCCCTTTGATGTAACTTGCTTTTTTTTTTTTTTGTCACAATTTTTTTCTATACTTATATCGTCTGGTTCGTTTTGTACACGTGTTCATTACAGAAACTATGTGATGTGCGTTTCTTTTTCAAATTATTTTCATTTTTACAGTATTGTACTATTAACCGAACAAATATTAACGCTACTTTTATCTGCCATTCCTCCTCACCACATAACTACGTCCCTAGCTGCACACATGACACTACAATATTTATCACAAGTAACTTCACAAAATAGTAACGGGCAAGGCAACTGATGCTCTTTCCTGTTCATGTTTCTGCTCCTCCTCCTCCTCACATGACCATGACACATGACCACAAGCAGTCAGTCAGTCACTCACTCACAAATTCTACCTAGTCTCCCCATCTCGCCGCCGCCACCACCACCACCACCACCACCACCACCACCACCACCACCACCACCACCACCACCACCACCAGCCCCCGTTCTCTCATTACTGGCGGTGACAGGTGGAGGGCGGCACAGAGGGAGCCAAGACCGATTGCTGGAGCCTCGCGACGCCTGCGGTAATTACTTCTCGCCCGCTAATGGTGGCGTCCAGCCCTCAGGAGATGGATAAATGGCGTGCTTGTTTACCTATGGCAGCGTCTGGTGGCTTGGGAGGCGTGTGTGTTGGCGTGTAGATTTGCTGCGTCACTCGGATGTCATGTGGATAGCTGTGGTGGTGGTGGTGGTGGTGGTATTGGGATTGCATAGTTTGTAGTGGTTTTGTATTTCCCTTGGTGGTGCTTGAGGAGGAGGAGGAGGGGAAGGAGGAGGAGGAGGAGGAGGAGGAGGAGGAGGAGGAGGAGGAGGAGGAGGAGGAGGAGGACAGGTAGCTGTGGTAGTGTTGATTACATATTTTCCTTCTCTACGTGTTAGTATAAATTTAACTTTAGAAGGGAAGTGGGGTGGAGGAAGAGGAAGAAGAGAAGGAAGAGAAAGAAGAGAAGGAAGAGTAAGAAGAAGAGTAGCACTAGAAATAGCCATGTATTTTTCTCCTTCCTCTTTCTTCCTTTCATAAACCACCAACTTCCTCACACACAAATAATAATAATAATAATAATAATAATAATAATAATAATAATAATAATAATAATAATAATAATAATAACAATCATGATACTACTAATAATAACAGTAATAATAATGCAAATATAACACGAACCGTCCCTCTGTACTATATATTTTTTTCCCCCCTTGTTCAGCTCCATCCATTTTCCCTGTATTTGAGATGACCTTCATTTTTTCCCGCCCATTCACCTTTAACATTAATTACCCCACCTGTTGGCCATTGTCATCTCGCTGCCATTGCATGAGGCGATTTTTTTTTACTCTGTATTTTCTATTATTATTATAGTAGAGGACGACATCAAAGCGGCCGCGTATGTATAGCGACTGACTCTTCATATTGGCGAAAAATATATACGTAGTTGCATATTTGTTATTAACGCCAGGTATTTTCTCTCTCTCTCTCTCTCTCTCTCTCTCTCTCTCTCTCTCTCTCTCTCTCTCTCTCTCTCTCTCTCTCTCTCTCTCTCTCTCTCTCTCTCTCTCTCTCTCTCTCTCTCTCTCTTAATATTGCTCCTCTTATGTTACATTGTTTTATTTTTATATATTTTTTGAAATTATATTAATGTATGGTGTATTTTTTTTTTTTTTACGTGTAACGCCATATGACATTCTCTCTCTCTCTCTCTCTCTCTCTCTCTCTCTCTCTCTCTCTCTCTCTCTCTCTCTCTCTCTCTCTCTCTCTCTCTCTCTCTCTCTCTCTCTCTCTCTCTCTCTCTCTCTCTCTCTCTCTCTCTCTCTCTCTCTCTCTCTCTCCGAGTATTCATTACTTCATTTAATTCTTTCTCTTTTCTTCCCTTCTTTACGACTGCTCTCACTTTATTAACCATTTTACCGATTCTTTCTTTCTTTTCATGCGTATCCTTCTGCATTATTATTTGTTTTCATCACCTCCGTCTTTCTCCATCGTTTCTTTTATATGTCATCCTTTACCAATCGAGCATCGTCTATTTTTTTTCCATATTTCTCTTCACTATTCAATCATTTCTTTTATGTTGCTCATGGTCTTTCCTCAGCCCTCCTGCCGCTTTCTCAAACTTCTTTCTTCTCAAACAGTGTCTTGTTTTTAGGATCTTCTTTTATATTATTTCATTACTGTTTTATAATGCTATCAACCTCCTACCAGACATTCTTGACGTTCTATTCTTTTCTTCACTCCTCCATCCAAACTTCCATTGTAACAAATACCCTCTTGTTTTATTTTTTTTTTAGTATCTTCAGTATATTCTCTTATACTCCAGTTTCGTATTCCTATTAACCTCCTTAGGGACATTCTTCGAAGCTTTTTCTTTTTCCTCAGTCTCTTTTACTGCATTATTAGTACCATTGCCCTTCCTACAAAAGACATCTTAGTTTCTTGTTTCTTATTTTACATTCCTTACTTAATTCTGGCATGGCATCCTTTGACACATTCTTCAGGTTATATTGGCCTTCGTTTGTCGCATGATAAGGGAAAGATTGTGAGGAGGGCGCTTATTATTAAAGCCTTCAAGTATGTACATGTGTTCTGCTCGCTCACTATTACAATGCGAGAAACCTGCCTGTTTTTTTTTTTTTTTTTCTTTCTCCAGTTACATTCCTTCCTTCGTGCTTTCTTTCATCCTCCTTTCAGTGTTCCAACTCCTTGATCCTTCCTGTTTCTCCTCCTCCTTCGCTTCCTTCGCCATTCTCCTTCTCCTCCTCCCACTCCCACTGCTCCGCCTTGCTCTGTGATGCAAACACATGAAACTCTTGAATTGCTACTACCTCGAGTACCTGCTTTGCCTGGCATTTGCTGTTTGCTATTCTTTCTTACAATATACCTTTATACTGCAACCCACGCTAGATCTCCCTTCTCTCCCTCTTCCTCCTCCTCCTCCTCCTCCTCCTCCTCCTCCTCCTCCTCCTCCTTGCAATATTGAATGCATCAGTTTATTTATTTTTTTCTCCCAGCATCCAAACCTTGAGCGTATTAAACTGTAGGGCGGTTTGTAATTCAATCTCATTTTTGTGCCGATAAAAGTCTCTCTCTCTCTCTCTCTCTCTCTCTCTCTCTCTCTCTCTCTCTCTCTCTCTCTCTCTCTCTCTCTCTCTCTCTCTCTCTCTCTCTCTCTCTCTCTCTCTCTCTCTCTCTCTCTCTCTCTCTCTCTCTCTCTCTCTCTCTCTCTCTCTCTCTCTCTCTCTCTCTCTCTCTCTCTCTCTCTCGAAAAATAAAAATTACATAAACGTCATTCAGTAGCAAGGTTTCATTCAAGCAAGGTTTTCATTCATCTTCTTACACTTGAACATATAAGAAATCAATAGTTTCGCTGACCATCTGACATCACAAGGAGAAAGAAGGTCGAAAAGGTAAACTGTGTAGGTGATTTACATTGGCTTTGTGCTTTAAGGTTTCTGGTAATTTGGGTTGCTTTTCTTTGCTTTTAAGGTTGAAGTTTTTTTTTCTGGGTAAGTATTTGGCTGCTGACTTTGGTTTCAGTACAGGCCTATTTCTTTCATATTTGCTTTTTATCGTTATTTACTCTTGTTTCATATCCATATTAATTTTTTTTGGGGGGTTAGTTTTTTTTTTTTTTGCATGTTTATTACTGTGCGTTTAGAGAGATTTGACATTTTCTTTTGTTCCTCCGCTAATCAGTCATTGTTTAGTCTCAAAAATTGTGGCACGATTTCCTTTTTAACTGCTTTCAACACTTTTTTATTCTTCCTTTCTCTCCGCTCGGTTATTATCGTGGAATTCTTGTTTTTTCGTATACATCTCGATTATCGTTTTGTGCTCGAAAACTGTTAGAGAAAACATTATTATTATTTATTTTTATTTATTTATTTATTTATTCATTTATTTATTTATTTATTTATTTATTTATTTATTTATTTATTTTATTTTTTGTCACTGTTCTCCATTTTTCTTGTCTCACTTCACTTTTCTTTATGCAAAGCGTCACAATGAACCAAAACCTTCTCAGGCTAGATTTGCTTTCCTCGCTCAAATTTCAAGTGAAAATTCTTTTTCCGTGAAGAATTTCGTTCTCCGTAATGAGTTTCCTTGAATAGGCTTAGCTATTTCTTTTCGTGGTTATTCTTTGCTTCCTGGTTTTCATATATATTTCTTTTTTGTATTTGTTTTATTCTTTTTGTTATTCTGCGATTGTTCACATGGTTTTCTTTTTGATCGATTATTTCATTCTTTAGTTCTTTAATCAACGTTATGAAAACTTATATGTACAGTGGTTTCTTTATTTAAATTTACGACTACAAATTTCTGACATATGGTTATCTAGATCATGCCATCTTTCTCTTATATTTCTAAAAAGACACTTTAACTCGGCATTATCCTTCATGTTTCTTTCCCATTGAAAATTTTCACAAGCATGTGCCGACTTAATCATAAAATGCATATATTCACATATTTCTGGACATTAATTCAAATATCATCTTCAAAACACCATACGATGATCACGATTTCACCACCATTCACACGCCTACGCAACATTTGCTGTCAGGTCTGTAAAAACTTGAGATTCTTAAAAAACCTACAAAATCCCAAATGACATGTCACTTTTACATTTCATCATTATCCCTCTAATTTCCCTTTTCCATTTCCATTCATTCCCGACACGTGACTAGTTAGATTGTATCATCAGGCTGCCAGTCATCCTCTTGAGCCAAATTACAGCAGCACGTGGTAGGATGTGTTTTTCATGGGAGTGTAATTTCAGCTTATAAATGGTGTGTTTGTTCCCTCCTGTCCGTGGGTCGTTCATTCATCAAAGTCCCTCGTTTTATCACTAGCTCAGTTAATTGGGACTGTCACCAGCAGTATTTTGATATAATACTTTTTCTATCATTGTTAAGTAAACTCGCACCTGTACTACAGAGAGAGAGAGAGAGAGAGAGAGAGAGAGAGAGAGAGAGAGAGAGAGAGAGAGAGAGAGAGAGAGAGAGAGAGAGAGAGAGAGAGCATATCTTGGCCATAGTGTGTTTCTATACCTAAGTATATTGCCAGGTGTATGTGTAAAAACCACATGTATTGCAATAAGTATACCTAGATGTATGTAAGTATATATGCACCTTAGTGTGTGTGTGTGTGTGTGTGTGTGTGTGTGTCCTAAGTCTTCTGGTTTCTCTCTCTCTCACATTTCAGTTGTCAGTTGAACCGTCGAATGGAAAAGAGCGCCTCTATAAACGTACACCTTTTTGCTTTCACTTTGAGTCCACCCTTGTTCCGAAACTTCAAAGGACATGCACATAGTAAGTCCGTCCGTTACTCAAAGCTTCACTGGCTCAAAATGTTTCCTCGGATATATTTTACATAGGTAGTTTTTTTAACTTGACTTTTTTCGATATTTTCTTTTCTTTTATATTCGTGGCAAAGCGGCGGACGATAAGCTCTCCGGTGATACTTGTTATTGATAGATTTTCGACCTACCTGCCTTTTAGCGTTGCGGCATGGCTGGTATTTTTTCCTACTTTCCCTTTATTTCTGACATTTTCATTCTTTCTCATATGTCAGTGTATCCATGAATTTATCGTATATTCATCTTCGCTTATATACGTGTGTGTGTGTGTGTCCAAGTATCTGTGTTGTTTATATTTTATTCTCTCCGCTTCTATTTTGGTAGTGGTTCTTTTTCTCCTGTTCTCTTTTTAGCCTTTTTCCTGGTATGTGTGTGCGTAGCTGTGTATATACTCGTACATTTCTTGGTATGTATGCACAACTGTGTAGAAGTATAATCACCAGCAGTACATACTTGGCTCAAACAAACTACAATTTTAAAAGTAAAGTATATAACAAGAATTTCAATTGCTACTGTTGTATACACAAAGAAAAATAAATTATTAAGTCTGCTCCACGAAGTCTTTATGATGTCCACCATCGCAATACACTCGGATATCTATTTCATCACAAAATCTCGTCACATATTCATGTTCTATGGTGTATAATTCTATGCCTCCTCATATATAAGACACACCATGATGGAAAATACCTGAGACTAAATTGAAACAACATCTATTCATTGAAATTACGGTACGGATTCAACATTGCTTATATATATATTTTTTCAAAGCATGTCTGCTCTGATTATTCCGTTTAGGTAGGTGATCTCATTGTGTGTGTGTGGGGGGGAGGGAGGCATATGGTGACTCGCAGGGAGGAGATCCTTAGCTGTGGGCGAAGTGTCCAAGTAACACCTGGACTATAACAACTCCATCTATGTCACATTATACTCTTTAGAAATACAGTTTACATCATATGGTATAAATGGTTGGCTTGTTGCGAGTCTCCTTTCAATAAACCTTAATAAATAATGATACTTTTATATTTTTCTTTTATATTTTTGTTATTCATTGTTTGTTTCTTTATTTCGTTCTTTATTTCTTATGTGTTTTTGTATTTTGTGTTTATGAAATCTAGACCCATCTGTCAGTATACTTATATGCCTGGAAAGTTGTACGTTATAAAGGCTACCTGACAATTGTAAATAACGTAATAAAAATCATGTGATATTACTTAAACTGTTAACCCCATAAAGAAATGTTTTAAATGTTCAATTTTTTTGGTGTGTGTCTGTATTTGTCGAGATTGGTTCTTTTCTTCTATTTTTTTTTTATTCTTTGTATTCTCGACCTTGTTCTTATGTATATTTTTTAAAGATATCTCCACGATTTTTTGTTTTGTTTTGTTTTTATCTCTACATCCTTTCCTCTCGACTTTAGTTCCTTTTATTCTCGACACTGCCTTTTTTTAAATCCTTTGCTGGTTTGTTGCTGTTCCCTTTGTTTCTGTCTCTGCCTTGTTTCCCTGTTTACCGCTCAATTTCTCTCTCTCTCTCTCTCTCTCTCTCTCTCTCTCTCTCTCTCTCTCTCTCTCTCTCTCTCTCTCTCTCTCTCTCTCTCTCTCTCTCTCTCTCTCTACTGGACCAACATTTTTATAGTAATTTTTCTTTCCCTCCCATTCCCATCTTCTTTACGGTCTACATCTTGGCATCTTGGAGGGGCAACTATTTACTTTTAATTTACGCCTCTTGTCGACTTTTTTTTTTCTCCGTGTTGAAATTATGAAAGACGTAGTGACGTAGAAAACTTTGGACATTTTTGCTACATTCCAGGTGTTTTGTTATTTATTTCTTTCACTGCACTTGTTTTTTATTTTACTTTTTTTCTTTCATTTGACTTTCATCTCACTTGTAGTTTTTTTTTTTTTTCGTGTTTATTTTTATTTTTTATTTTTTTTTCAGCGTGTTATATTGTGGCTTTGTTTTACTTGCGATTCTTTGAAGTTGTGGATCTTGTGGGTGTAGAAACGAAGGGAAAATTTACAAGCATGATAGAAAAATAATGTATTCTTCCATCTCCAGCTTCTTATTTCTATCCTTTTCTACAGAAAAATAATGTATTCTTCCATCTCCAGCTTCTTATTTCTATCCTCTTCTACTTACAAGTCCACCGTTTTCTCCTCATTACCTCTCCGCATCCTCTCCTCATCATCTACCTCCAATTCCTCCACTTCTTCATTATTTCTCTTTTCTTCGTCCTTATTACTTTTTTTCTTCCAAATCCTCCCCTGCCTCTCGTTTTTTTCGTTCTCATCCTCCTCTTCCCTTCCTGATTCCCAAAGCCGATTGTCTCTCTCAATTACTCTCCGCGTCTCTTCTCTGTGTCTCTAGCTTTATTCTGCATCGTCCATATTCCTTCTTTCCCTCCACTGTATTCCCTCCATTCCTATCTTCCTTTTCATGTCTTTCCTTTATCTTCGTATCCTTCTCCCTCCTTTAGTTCTAGCTTCCACGTTTACCACTTTCTCTCTCTCTCTCTCTCTCTCTCTCTCTCTCTCTCTCTCTCTCTCTCTCTCTCTCTCTCTCTCTCTCTCTCTCTCTCTCTCTCTCTCTCTCTCTCTCTCTCTCTCTCTCTCTCTCTCTCTCTCTCTCTCTCTCTCTCTCTCTCTCTCGCTGCGTCACTCCCCGTACCATCACGTTCAGTAAATTCGCGAAATATATTGTAAAAAAAATCGTAAAACCTGCTGCCTATCGTAACTTTCCAAGGAGCGTCTTTCCTCCTCCTCCTCCTCCTCCTCTCCTATCGTGTTATTGTTTCGGGTTCGGTTCTTTTCTCTCGATTTTTTTTTCTTTTTACGTATTTATTTCTATATGTATGATACCTTTTCTATTTATTTATCTATTTATTTATTTATTTATTTATTTTTTGCATTTCCATCCGTGTCTGTCTTGTGTTTTTTTTCTGGTGTGTATCTTGGTGTCGTGTTGTTTAGAGAGAGAGAGAGAGAGAGAGAGAGAGAGAGAGAGAGAGAGAGAGAGAGAGAGAGAGAGAGAGAGAGAGAGAGAGAGACGAAATGCTAGATAAAATTCTCGAGAAATTGTGATGAAGAAGAGGAGGAGAAGAAGGGGGACTGAAAGAAAAGAAGAGAATAAGAGGAGGAGGAGGAGGAGGAGTTGGAGGAGGTTGTGGTGGTGGTGGTTGAGACTGAGATGATTGCGTGGAAATATAAAACAAAATACCTCAGTAAGACCAAGAGAGAGAGAGAGAGAGAGAGAGAGAGAGAGAGAGAGAGAGAGAGAGAGAGAGAGAGAGGAAAAAATCGCAGTATCATTAGATGGAAACGAAGTAATGAATATTTTATCACACGCCCGTGGAGAGTAAATGAATAAATTATGTAGTTCGCTCCTATTATTGCCGAGTGTAAATACGTGTAGGCCTATAGAGAAAATATAAACAAAGAAAATATATGAAACAGAAGAGGCTTAATATTCTGTAAAAGGCCACATAAAATGGTCCTTCTAACCTATCCAATGAGAGAGAGAGAGAGAGAGAGAGAGAGAGAGAGAGAGAGAGAGAGAGAGAGAGAGAGAGAGAGAGAGAGTAAAGGAGAACTAATTTTTGAGAGAAAGTCGAGGAAAGGAAGAGAGAGAGAGAG
>NC_087173.1:4145485-4175485 GCF_035594125.1 Scylla paramamosain
ACACACACACACACACACACACACACAATAAGGCACTCCCGCATGATTTACCAGCATCCCCCATCATTTCAGAACCAAGTTTACGGACTGTGAAATATTGAAGGCATAAATCACGACCCGAGTCAGAACTATCAGGGATCAGCAAAAACGTACCTCGGAGTCTAGAGTCGAGGCTGAGGAAGGAAGGAAGGAAGGAAGGCGTGAGCGGGCGAGGGGAGGAAGGAGGAGGGGAGGGAGAGAGTGAGAATGGGGAGGGGAGTGAGGGGAGTTGAGTTGCTGCCGCTGCCTCAGGGTTTGGGTGGGAAGTGTTCTTTAAATGCCTCTCTCTCTTTCTCTCTCTGGGAATTGAGATGGATCGATACAAGTTGGTCTCTGTTTAGTAATATTAGCCTGGAAAATGGTCATGTAGCGTGTGCCTGGCTGTAGTGTGTCTGCCGGTGGTGGTAGTAGTAATAGTAGTAGTAGTGGTGGTGGTGCTGGTGTTGGTAGTGGGGTTGTTGGTGTTGGTTACTACAAATAATAACAGAGAAACTTGATATTCAAATGTACTTTTTTTTTTTATACACAGAGCAAACAAAACATTTTCCATAGAACTGAACACCAGCAATGTTTAAAAATAGCACAGGTCATAGCAGGTAACCAATACAAGAACATTACGAACGAACACTACACATGCATACATAAAAGAATACGTATCTCAATTCGTGCATATTGTCGCGTGATTCTCTCTTACGTTTAACTTGTAGGCTTAGTGTTTCGCTGCTTAAAATTCTTTGCCCCAAGACCTGCATGACAGTTGCTTGTTTAGTTCATCGCCGCACGCAGGGCAGATCACGACCAGGCGGGGCGTTTGTTGCAGCTAAACCCACAAAAATGTTAATCCCTGACAGTAATATTCAGATGGACAGTTGTAAAGGTCGAGTTTGTTAGCACAGGCTCTGTGTGTGTGTGTGTGTGTGTGTGTGTGTGTGTGTGTGTGTGTGTGTGTGTGTGTGTGCGCGCGTGGCGTGCGTGCGTGTCCGTCAGCATTTTCCTTTTCCACGTCAACTTGCGTAATATTTTTTCTCTGAGATTGCAGAATGTTGAACCATGAAAAGTAGAGGAAGAATATTGATATAAAAATTATATACAGTGTGTAACTCGCTATACGACGTATTTGTCTCACGACTAACGCGCTATATGACTAAAGAAATATTATTCATTTATTGATTTATTATTATTATTATTATTATTATTATTATTATTATTATTATTATTATTATTATTATTTATTTATTCATTTATTTATTTTTTAATATATTTTTTTTATGCTTATAACATTTTACTCGGTATTCAACCACATTATCTGTCAGTCAACCACCACCGACTCTACAAGCTGGCTGTAACTTGTCACTTGTGGGAGCAAGTACAAAATTTATAATTATTTTGTGACTAAACTGGTACATTTGCAAATGATAAACACTGTGCTATGCATTGTCGGGTAAAAGGCTTTGCTTGTACACGTTTTGTTGCGCTTGCAAGTGATCATTTCTATATATATATATATTTTTGTTTTCAGGGGAGGAATTACTTGTTTCCTTGAGAATAAAGTCTTGCCGTACCTTTTTCCCTCCAACTGTGATTTTAGAACGAATTATGGTCATAAGACAATTACACCACCGTTTCAAGTGATGAAGTGTATCTATTTAGTGTCTTTCTTTCTTTCAAATGTGAAATATGGTTGTGATCTTCGCATCGCTCCTAAGAACTCAAAAGAATATTTAACATACATACAGTGGTTGTTAAGTAAGGAACACATCCCTATAATCAGATAAAAATTATGAGATTGAAAATTTTTTTTCACATTTTTCTTTTTTAATTAATCCGAATCTGTAAAAAAAATCGTTTAAAATTGCGATTAAGAATTTTACTTTAAGATTACATAATGCTGAATCGTGAAAAATAGAATAATAATAATGATATAAAAGTACATATCAATCGGTAAAATGTCTTTTTAGTGTCTCAATATCTTTTAAAAGTGAAATCTGGTTATTATCTACACACCACTCCTAAGAAATCAAAATAATGTTTTGTATGTGTACGATGGTTGTTCTTTAAGTAAGGATCATATTCCTATGATATAAAAAATTCTGAGTGATTTTTTTTTTTTTTAGTTCGGGTCCGGATCTGTAAAAAAAAAAAAAAAAAGCGATTAAGAATGATTTTACTTTCTATATTATCATGTTATTTTCAAATCCTTCCCTTACTTGTAGATATTATGCAGCAGGAGAGATTAGCTTACATTATTAATATTAATGTGCTGTCTGAACACACACACACACACACACACACACACTCTCACTGTAGCACACTCTGAGTTTGTTGAGTGGACGTATATTATCCAATAGGATTACACATTTGAACCTTGAACAGCAACTCGATAATGCCCACTAATTGGACATGAATTTACCAATACACTATGAAAGCTAAACCTGTATAACGCGACTTAATTGCTTGAAAATGCGATACACAATCCGCACATATATTAATTCCCAGTACTGTGTTTTTGTTTTGTTTTGTTTCGCCAGTTAGCAATTTCCTCTGGTTCAGATAAATGTAAAAGCAAAAAAAGCAAAAAAAAAAAAAAAACAGAAGCAGATGGATTGTTAGGATTATTCTCGGGATGATGAAAAACGTCCACTGCAAAAAAGAAAACAGTGTGTTACGTATCCATTACCACCCCGCGGGACGCCACCCAACGTCAGTTTCCCGTCACTGTTCCACCGAGTCCCGTCCCGCGTCCGTCCCGCGCATTACATCCTGCTGTGAGTGACGCACTACAGAGTGGATGAGGTGCTTTTTATACATTATTTCATGGATTTTAAGCTTCCGGGTTGTCATTTTTGTTAATTTTCATTACTCTTCTTTTCATGTTCGGCCTGAAAAAGGAAAAAAGAAGCTTCCTCTGTGTCGCATATGACTTACTGGTCGTATTTACTGTGAATAATCTTGCAAACTTTTAATTTTTTTTTTTTTCGAATTTCAGCGAGGTACAGCTAGTATTAATAATGATCTAGTTACAACATTTAGCATTTCGACTAGGCAGAATTGGTATAAAACCCATTTTCACTTTCGTTCATTGTGCTTCCTTCACCTCGCGAATTTACATGAACATAATTCCGGCAGAAGGTGCGCGGACCATTCCGGCGGCGGGTGATGCATGATGGTCTTGAAGTAATTCTTGCCTTGCTGATATATGTGGCCTTTCCGACCTACTCCCGGAAATGTGATTAGAGTGACGATGATAAATCTGAGAACTATCTTCTTTGTTGCAGAAAAGTTTGCTTCAATGCGTGGGGGATTAGAATAGGAAGAAGGATTGATGAGGTGGTGGTGGTGTGCAAAATTAGACCTGATTTAGTAGCAGCTGGTGCCGAGAATTAGAGAGAGATTTGGACGCGCCGTGATGTAGTGTCGTGCGTTCTGCTGCTCTGTGTTCGCGTCCCTGCTGAGGCACGCGGCTCCCGGTTAGCAATGCGGTACATCCTTCCTTGCTGGGAGTCGATTAAGAGCTGCCGGGAGTAATGAACAAGGCTTCGTATCATGATGCTCGGGTAAGAAACTCTAGTCTAGAGGACACGTGGTCAGTGATGTGCATATGATTGTGCTGGCAGAGAGAAAAGTTATGCATGTATTCGTGTGGATATTTGTGTAAAGGAGGCTAACCAAAACCACAGCCTGTTTCTCCTCCCATATTTTCTATTCACATACCACTGCTTTCCTGTAGTCGGGTTTAATATTATTCCAGTAGGGCTAAATAATTTCCTGTTTGGTAATCATTGTAGAAAAGAAGAAACAATCATCAAAGAGAGAATTTTAGAATTTGCTTGGTAATTGAAAAGAAGATAATGAAGGTATTTGGCAAGAGATCTACCTTTATTTAGAGCATACCAAAGGATAAGGATTATGTGTGATCATTTTAAAAAGAAAGCTTGCAATGTAATCCTAGAAAGCTTGCAATCGTGTTCCTGTGCCCATAATCTTAGTAGCTGTGAGTGTGTAAGTGAAAAAAGGTGACTTGGTTAAGAAATCTGTATTTGGCAACATTTGAATATCATGAGCGTGGTAAAGAGGAGAGAATTGTATGCATTCTTGTGCTATTTCGCTTAGTATATTGTAGGTGTGTACGCATAAAAAGTGTTGCCTGGCTAAGTAGTTGGGCGTGGTCAAGGGCGCGGGAAGGAGATGCTTGTGGAGGCGGACAACCCTACGATGAACCCTCACTTAAGCCAAAAAGGGAAGTGTGCAGGAATTTGCGTCTAATTTCCATCTGAAAGACGTTGTATTTTGCGAGGACCGGAATCATGTTGCCCAGAGGCCCTCGTCTTTCTCTGGTCTGATTATGTTAATTACCTAAAAGACCTCGAGGAATCTGCATGGGACAATTATTATTTTTATGTTGGGGACGTTTTTAGCAGGAAAGTCAAGAATTCTTACGTGTGGAGCAGGCCAAATTTTCAGCTTACTCAGCATTCAAGATACGCAAAGAGTACACAACGACTGCCTTGATGAAAATGATTGTGTTGTTGTTGTTATTGTTGTCGTTGTTGTTGTTGTTGTTGTTGTTCTAGTTATGCTTATTACATTACAGTAACAACAATTATACTACTACTACTACTACTACTACTACTACTACTACTACTACTACTACTACTACTACTACTACTACTACTACTACTACTACTAATAATAATAATAATAATAACAACATAGTAATAATAATAATAATAATAATAATAATAATAATAATAATAATAATAATAATAATAATAATAATAATAATAATATGAAGTATACCGCAAGGGATTTTTTCATTCTATTCCGTAATTTTCTCCAAAGTCTGAATTATTCTTAAGTTTCTGAGGAATTTCATAATGGTCTCTTGGTTTTATTTTTGCGGTGCAGAATTCATATTTTATTCAAGTTGTTTCACACCACTTTGCAATTCTCACACTGAATCATAGAAAAATTCCCTTGACTTTGATTCTTGATGGTTTGCATTTTTTATTTATTTTTTTTATTTCTCTTGTGTGATATTATTCTGGGACTCTCTTTTTCTGTACACATCACCACTGCTTCATGTTCCTCATTCCTGTTGCTATGTTTGGGAAGACAGTCTCTTTAAGCCTTATTTTTTAAGCCTTATTTTAAGCCTTAGTTTTATCTAAACGTGCTTTATAAACTTGTATGACGTGTTTGCAGAGAGAGAGAGAGAGAGAGAGAGAGAGAGAGAGGGGAAGAATAGACAAGAGGAAATATATTAGTTTATAACGAGAATATCATTTGAAGTACGTGTGGGAGAACGAGAGAGAGAGAGAGAGAGAGAGAGAGAGAGAGAGAGAGAGAGAGAGAGAGAGAGAGAGAGAGAGAGAGAGAGAGAGAGAGAGAGAGAGAGAGAGAGAGAGAGAGAGAGAGAGCAGTAGCAGTAGCAACAGCAGCAGTAACACATGAAGATAATCACCAAACATAACGATCAAGTAGGAACGCTTTCATGTGCACACTACACAATGCAAGTGAAACGCAGGACGTAATGACCGTAGACTTTGAACGCGCTTCGACGATCCACAGAATTTTCAGGCCTCCATAAAAAGACTTTATATTTACATTATTCAAAACACTATTTCCTCACTTTTCCCCGAATTTCTCCTGTATATTAATAGTTCTAGCAGTACATGACATTGCTCTGTGTATTGCAATTCTGAGGGGCTGGTTGGTGTAATTCTAATTAGACTCTCTATATGCATATTAAACTCGTTATGCGTGACACTTCATGACATATTCCGCAGATATTGCACGCTGGCACTCTATATAGAGAGAACCTGAATGGCGCTGTGGAAAAACTAAAGAGTGTGCAAATGAAAAAAAATCTTGGCTAGGCATGTGCTGGGGAAAATTATAGGAGGTTGGAGATAAGGGGAAGTAAAAGGAAATAGGCACGCATACTCATACTTATATCTCATTCTATATTAGGGTTATTTCTTCCCGAGAAAGAGAGTCATGAAATGCGAACTGCACGAGGCTTCTTTTTCTCGCCACCCATCGTGTGTCCTAAGTCAATTAAGTAAATTCGCGGAAGAAGAAAAAAAAATAAGTAGCAGGAGGGAACTTTCAGTAGTGTTTTCTTTACTCAGAGAGAGAGAGAGAGAGAGAGAGAGAGAGAGAGAGAGAGAGAGAGAGAGAGAGAGAGAGAGAGAGAGAGAGAGAGAATGTTTGTGTGCATAGCAGTAGTAAAGAATAAGAATGACTGGAACCATTAGTATTATTTCGTAGAATTGAAGACGGAACTTAATGAAGGAAGCGGCGCCTCGGACCTTGGGATCTTGTAGAAACACAGAGGCGAAGTAGTGAAGTTGTCATGCAAACGGTACATAGAGGACAGAGGCGAGGTGACCTAACCAAGACGACATGAAAAGGTTAAAAAAAAAAAGTAAAAAAGAAAAGATAAAAGTTTTGAGGAAGGAAAAAAAAGTTTAAACTGTGGATTTCTTTGCTTGAAAATACACGTTAGAAATACATGAACACACACACACACACACACACACACACACACACACACACACACACACACACACACACACACACACACACAGACACACACACGCACACACGCACACACATGTACACACGCACAAGCACGCTAAAAGAGACGAGTTAGGCTGGTTTTCCGTCACCAAAAGTCACACATGAAACAGTAGTTAGACAGATAACTGGCACCTGTGACAGTAGTATATTTCTGGGTTTTTGTGCTCTCTCTCTCTCTCTCGCTCTCTCTCTCTCTCTCGCTCGCTCGCTCGCTCGCTCGCTCGCTCGCTCTCTCTCTCTCTCTCTCTCTCTCTCTCTCTCTCTCTCTCTCTCTCTCTCTCTCTCTCTCTCTCTCTCTCTCTCTCTCTCTCTCTCTCTCTCTCTCTCTCTCTCTCTCTCTCTCTCTCTCTCTCTCTCTCTCTCTCTCTCTCTCTCTCTCTCTCTCTCTCTCTCTCTCTCTCTCTCTCTCTCTCTCTCTCTCTCTCTCTCTCTCTCTCTCTCTCTCTCTCTCTCTCTCTCCGTCGCTACTGGAAACCTAGTTAACGTACTTTCGCTTCCCTACTGGATTGCACTTAACCAGCTTTCACCCTCCTCCTAATCATATCAGTTTTCATTGCCTCATTCCCTTCTACTTACGAGTTATTCTCATGATAATTTGCACTCCTCCTCCTCCTCCATCCCATGCTTGCTTGCATTCTCTCTCTCTCTCTCTCTCTCTCTCTCTCTCTCTCTCTCTCTCTCTCTCTCTCTCTCTCTCTCTCTCTCTCTCTCTCTCTCTCTCTCTCTCTCTCTCTCTCTCTCTCTCTCTCTCTCTCTCTCTCTCTCTCTCTCTCTCTCTCTCTCTCTCTCTCTTCCACCACCGCTATCAAGGGGCAACTGCGTTCCTCCATTTCATTGCTCTCTTTACTTTTGCCTTCTCTTTCTACTTCGGTTCTTCTCTTCCTCCTTTTTCTCCTGCTCCTTTTCCTCCTCTTCTTACTCCTGCCTCCTTCGGGATACAAATACGGGTCTCACAAACAGTAATTTTTGCCTTTCTCCTCGTCTCTGTGTCGTTAGTGTAAATTTTCTGCAACCTGAAAATTTGTCTTTGGTGTAACAGAAAATTAAATTAAGCCTCTTTGCCCCAGAAGAAAGAAAATTGCGCTGGAGAGGAGGTACCGAAGATGTGTGTGTGTGTGTGTGTGTGTGTGTGTGTGTGTGTGTGTGTGTGTGTGTGTGTGTGTGTGTGTGTGTGTGTGTGTGTGTGTGTGCGCGCGCGCTGGCATAAAGTGTTTGGGAAAAGAGCTTAAAAAGTTTTCCTAAGTAGAGATCTTGTGAGAATCTTTATGAATGTCTTATTTTCGTTTTTCTTCTTTATTTTCCTTTCTTTTCCCTTCCATTTCTTTAGTCTTGCGTTATTTCATTATATTCATTGTATACTCCTCCTCCTCCTCCTCCTCCTCCTCCTCCTCCTCCTCCTCCTCCTCCTCCTCCTCCTCCTCCTCCTCCTCCTCCTCCTCTTCCTCCTCTTGCATGTACGGAAAGAAATGAGATGGCAAGGTGTTATTACAATTTCTTTCCTCACAAGACTCAGACCATTTTCGCGTTTTATATTTCAACGCGATGCTTCTTCATCTAATTATGTCTCGGCTCATCCCTTCCCACCTTCATTCACACACACACACACACACACACACATACCAGGTGGTAAAGAACCGAAAACTTTTACCGTAAGAATGGAGAGAGAGAGAGAGAGAGAGAGAGAGAGAGAGAGAGAGAGAGAGAGAGAGAGAGAGAGAGAGAGAGAGAGGGAGATTAGTATAATCCACCCATTGCGTTTACCATAGAGGGAAATTCTCATTAAATCCTCAACGCAGAGTTCTCTTCCAAATTATTGGGATGCAGATTTAAGGCAGCCTGAAATTCTGACTTTTTTTGTACAGAATTTGGTCATTGGCGGAGAGTTTGTGCTGGGCAATATGGCGTTTCGTGTCTGGTTATGCTTCTATTTCTTTTTATTTGTGTATCTTTTTCTGCTGGTTTTATCGTGGCTCTTTTATTTTCATTTATTTATTTATTTATTTATTTATTTATTTGCGCTGCATCTGTTCTTTTATTTGTCTGCTATTGTGTGTGTCTGTCTGTGTGTGCGTTTGTCTGTTATTCGTTCTTAAATTCTCTCTCTCTCTCTCTCTCTCTCTCTCTCTCTCTCTCTCTCTCTCTCTCTCTCTCTCTCTCTCTCTCTCTCTCTCTCTCTCTCTCTCTCTCTCTCTCTCTCTCTCTCTCTCTCTCTCTCTCTCTCTCTCTCTCTCAAGCACTCATAGTAGTAATAACAATAACTCACTGTAAACTAACCTAACATTAACTTAATTTAACTTAACCAAACCAAACCCTCAATTTTACCACGCAATGTCCCTTCTCTCTGTCCCTGACCTCCCAACTTGCTGCAATACATGTTGATGCATCGCACATAAATATATTCGTGGAGAGCTTCTATCACTGCCCTTCGTACATTTGTCTTCCCGTGAGTGATGTGCGGTGTGTATCAGTAGTGGCCTGCATCCTTGACCTTTGCTCATTCATCTTGTATTCCGCCACGAGACCACAACCTCAGCGTGAATGCGAATGACGGAAGAAAGCAGCGTTATTCTCCAAAGGAAGGAAAAGTCTGGTGTATTTTCTGGTGTTTTATTTTGTAATGTAAAAGTGGCGGCGGGAATAACAGAGAGGGATGAGACTTTGCTTCGTTTACGTGGAATCCGATTTGAAAGGCTCCTGGTCCAATTTTTATCTTCTCCATAATTTTTTTTTTCCTCTCCCTCTTCTCTCACCCTTTCTATCCCCATCTCTCCCCTCATAACTCAATACCCTCTCTCTCTCTCTCTCTCTCTCTCTCTCTCTCTCTCTCTCTCTCTCTCTCTCTCTCTCTCTCTCTCTCTCTCTCTCTCTCTCTCTCTCTCTCTCTCTCTCTCTCTCTCTCTCTCTCTCTCTCTCTCTCTCTCTCTCTCTCTCTCTCTCTCAGTGCAGCACAATATTCCTTTGTTTATTATTAATATTGTGGGAATATTTTATGAAAGTATGAAGCCCTAGGACTACACTTTCATATTCGTTTATTGTGGGTAATAGTAGTAGTAGTAGTAGTAGTAGTAGTAGTAGTAGTAACTGTTGTTGTTGCTGTTCTAGTAATTGTTGCTGTTGTTTTTGTTCTTGTTAGTGTGTTTAAGTAACAACAGCAATTGCAGTAATACGGCCTCGTGAATTTTACTAATGTGCATAATTGCGTTGCTGTGTATGCGTCCGCTTGTATGTGCTGGCAAACTTGGCATGAGGGGCGCTATACAACAGGTACACACAGGAATGGGGCGCTGTGAGGCAGGTAGCGCGCAGCATCCAGCGGGGAAATGCAGGAGGCAGGTGTAAGGGCCTTGTAGTAAGAACGTATTGATATGGGCTTTGGGCTGTCCTCGTTGTCAGGGGAAGGAGAGTATGGGTGTGCGAGCGTAGGGCGTGGTAACGAAGGACTGGTTTGCGTGAGGGCGGCGTGCATGGCGTGTGTTGGAAATCGTATGGAGTTTACTTTTTTTTTTCTTTTTTTTTCGCGTAGGCTGGTAAAAGCGAAAATGTTTATTGTGGTTCGTGTCGGGTATTGAATCTTGGGGTCGTGGTGCCGACGCGACCGCGGCCGCCCCACAACGCCTCTGCGCGACCTGTGGACTTTAGTGTAAGCTGCTGCACTCGTAACTATTGCACTGGAAATACCACTGGAGGCGGGGCGGGCGGAATGGACTCCGGGAGAAAATGCAACATCGCGACCACCACTGTGTCCCTTCGACTCTTTAATCTCACGCGCGATTAGTGGAGACATGCACTTCCCATGCTCCTCTTTTCCTCTTTTTGTCCTTTTTCCCTCATCATTGTCTTTGGTCTGGCTGCGTTTTCTTTTACTGGAGTGCTTTTTTGTGTGATTGTTTCCATTAAATTTATCTTGTTTTCCACTGCACCTCTTCTCTTGTGTTTGTCCTTTTATCGTCGTCTTTTGTCTTCTGTCGATTCCTGCTCTTTTTTTTTCTTTTTTTTTCGTTTTTTCCCTTCGTCATTGTTTCCAGTGACCTTTTTCCCCCTCCCTTTCGGATTGCTTTACTCTATCCTTTCTTTTTTTTATTTTTATTTGATATTTTTTATCCTTAGTTTTTGAATTGTATCCATTGTTTTTTTTTCTTCATATATCACCTTTATTTTGCTTTGTTTTGCTTTGTTTGAAAATACTGAAGCATAGGTCATTGCGGCACAGGTAGTCGTGGCGGTGTGGTTGCATTGAAATCACTGCCAACTCTCATCCCTGTGAATTTTCGTGACATTTAATAACATCCTGTGTGCCCTCCAGAAAACCCCTTCCTGCACCTTTCGTTTAATCTCCTGCCCTGCTTTGGCCTCTCTTCACCTCACTTCCTCTCTCCTCTCTACGAGTATCCCTCCTCTTTTTGCTTCCCTTCTATTTATCTTCCACTGTCTTGCCTTCCCCTGTCTCTGCTCTCCTTCCTTCGTTTCTTTTTCCCTCTTCTCTCCATTTACCTTGCTTTGCTATGCTTTCATTCCTTCTTTTCTCTTCCTGCTACACCGATTTTTTTTTCTCCTGCTCTTCTCATTTTTTTTATCTCCTTTCCTCGTCTCTCTCCTCTCCTCCTCTTATTTTACTTTTTCTCTCCCCTTTTCCATCCTCTCCCCTCCTTCTCTCTCCTCTACTCTTCTCCTCTTATCTTCTTTTCTCCCCTCTCCTCTCCTCTCCTCGATAGTTCTTAGTGAGTCTCCTCAACATGAGCGTACCAATGTTTTCCTTTTACCGAAGTTTAGACAGTTTGGTTGCGGCGACGGCTTTGTTTTGGGAGGTAGCAGCCGTGTATTACCGCGTGTGTGTGTTTTCGCTCTCTCTCTCTCTCTCTCTCTCTCTCTCTCTCTCTCTCTCTCTCTCTCTCTCTCTCTCTCTCTCTCTCTCTCTCTCTCTCTCTCTCTCTCTCTCTCTCTCTCTCTCTCTCTCTCTCTCTCTCTCTCTCTCCCTCCTGCATTGGCGAAAGGAGAAATTGTTCGTTTCGAGTGCAATTTTTTTTACTTTTTTTTCAGTGACGTTCAAGATTTTTGTTTCTGTCCTCCTCCTCCTACTTCTCGCCTTTTTCCTCCTCCTCCTCCTCCTTTTCTCCAGCTGAGCCTTGGTCAACACACAGCCTCTCTTGGACAAGCATGCCAGTCGCGCCAACTCTGAACCAACATTCAGCCAACTTTTATGAGTCCACTAGAGAGAATGTGGAATTATGCCAACATGAAATGCCAAGAAGCCGTGGAATGCGCGCCGCTTCTGGACGGAAACGCGAGGCGGAGGCCCACAGACCGCCATGGATATTTACTGACATTTACTGGCATTTATTTACAAGCGTTTATTTCCCGCGTTCTCTTTTTTTTCTCTTTTTTAATGTTTTTTTTTTCAGGGACAACTTGTGCATTTTTGTTTTACGTCTGTCATTCATTTAGGGTTTACCAATCGTCGTTCTCGTCTTCCTTCTGTCTTTCCTGTTTCTCTTCCTTCTTGACTTTTCCTTATTCATCTTCTTGGTGTCTGTTTCTTTCTTGACTCTTTTGATTATCACTCTTATTTTCTATTCTATTATTTGATTTCCAGCAATCAATATTCTACCTTAATGTTTTTGTACGGAAAATTTTCCTCCTCCTCCTCCTCCTCCTCCTCTTCCTCCTTGAAAATTTCCTTATACATCTACTATTTGGTATCTACGTTTCTTGTTTCTTTCAGTCATCCCTATTTTTTATTCTCTTATTCAGTGTCCCTCAATCAATATTCTACCTCTGTTTTTGTTTTGAGAAATCCTCCTCCTCCTCCTCCTCCTCCTCCTCCTCCTCCTCCTCCTCCTCCTCCTCCTCCTCCTCCTCCTCCTCCTCCACTTTCTATCTACCTTGTCCTGCCTTTCCTCACCCTACGTCTCCCGGGCCATCCTTCCCCTTCCCCTCGGGAATACATTCTTTAGGTTTTCCTCCATGCTCTACCTCCCTTTCTCGTGTTTTTTGCCTCCTATACTGTATTACTTTTACTGTGTCTGTCTGTCTGTCTGTGTGTGTGTGTGTGTGTGTGTGTGTGTGTGTGTGTGTGTGTGTGTGTGTGTGTGTGTGTGTGTGTGTGTGTGTGTGTGTGTGTGTGTGTGTGTGTGTGTGTCGGTCTTTCTGCTTCACTGCCTGTGTTTCTCTCTCTCTCTCTCTCTCTCTCTCTCTCTCTCTCTCTCTCTCTCTCTCTCTCTCTCTCTCTCTCTCTCTCTCTCTCTCTCTCTCTCTCGGAAAAGTATGGAAAACTACATAATTTCCTTTTGAATTGCGGATATAGTTTTTTTTTAATGGTAAATGGTGTTATTGTTATTATTATTATTATTTTCATTATTATTATTATTATTGTGGATGTTTTTGTTGTTGTTGTGGTGGTGGTTGTGGTGGTGGTGGTGGTGGTGATGATACCATTCCTGGATTGCTTCGGTAGTTTTAATGAATTTTCACCCACCTGATGATTTGGTTTGCATTGCTTGTATTTCAGAAGGCAAAGTGTAACGCAAAACAAATAGATCTCCAGGGTGTTGTTTTGGTGATTGGATTGTGTTGCTGAAATGTTTGCGATAATGACCGTGTGTGTGTGTGTTTTCTCAATTTTTAAACACACACACACACACACACACACACACACACACACACACACACACACACACACACACACACACACACACACACACACACACACACACACACACACACACACACACACACACACACACACACACACACACACACACATATGCACATCTAACCCTGCTATGTTGCATTCTGGGAAGCTGAGAGAAAGAAGTGGTTATGTGATACTCAAAAAAGAAAAAAAAATGAGTATGATGGACGAAAATATGGAGCTTTCCTAGTCAAGCCTTCAAGGGAAATCCAACACGAAAAACAAGTATGAAGAAACACAAAAATAAGATATACAGAAAAATAAAGTGAATTCTGCTTTTTAATCTAAATTTTTGGACACATTTACTTATTTTTTTCAGCTCTTTTTTTTTTCTCTCTTTTCATATCTGCATGTTTCATTTCCCTCATGTCCTTCTCCTCGTTCCGTTTTTTGTTGTATTTTTCTCTCCTCCCTTTGCTTGGTAGTAATGATTCAGTCCATTTCCTGCTGCACTCTTTCAAACCCAGGCACAGGCATTGAAATTGTGGCCTTTTTTTTACGTTTTTATTCCCTTTGAGACTCCAGAGAGTGCTTTTGCATTTGTTGTACTCTCTCTCTCTCTCTCTCTCTCTCTCTCTCTCTCTCTCTCTCTCTCTCTCTCTCTCTCTCTCTCTCTCTCTCTCTCTCTCTCTCTCTCTCTCTCTCTCTCTAGTTTAACATTGTTTTCTCTGTTTCTTTTTCAGTTTCTCCTCTTCTGTTTCTCCCTATCGTTCGTTCCCTCCCTTTTTGTCCCTTCTCTCTTTGTCTCTCTCCCTCTCTCAATGTACCACACCTGTTTTTCTACCTGCATTTCTCCCTCCACTCTCTTTCTCCCCCTCTCCTTTCCTCTCTTTCATTGTCTTTAAGTCTTTCCTCTCGAGAGTGCCTCCTCCTCCTCCTCCTCCTCCTCCTCCTCCTCCTCCTCCTCCTCCTCCTCCTCCTCCTCCTCCTCCTCCTCCTCCTCCTCCTCCTCCTCCTCCTCCTCCTCCCCCTCTTACCATTCCCCATCTCTTTTCTCTTTCTCTCATGGACTTTATTTGTTTTCCTTTCCTTCTCCATATTTCTCAGCTCCCTTGCCTGAGAGAAGAGAACAAAAAGTTGGTTTATATAACGACTTTCGCCTCTGAAGTTTCCGTATGATTTCTGTTCCGTGTATCTAGTTAGATTTACGTGTGAGTTTGTTTTTTTTTTGTCTCGGATCTTACTACATGTAGGAGTGTCGTAACTTTTTCTCTCTACAAGGTGAGGGTGTTGTTAGTTTGAGTTTTCAGAGAGAGAGAGAGAGAGAGAGAGAGAGAGAGAGAGAGAGAGAGAGAGAGAGAGAGAGAGAGAGAGAGAGAGAGAGAGAGAGAGAGAGAGAGAGAGAGATTGGTGGTTCTCTCTCTCTCTCTCTCTCTCTCTCTCTCTCTCTCTCTCTCTCTCTCTCTCTCTCTCTCTCTCTCTCTCTCTCTCTCTCTCTCTCCCCTCCAGAATTTAATCTCTCGTTACAAACAGGAAAATATATAAATGTAAAAACTGATACGCTGCTTCCGAGGAACCTACCCACGCATTGCGCCAGAAATTCCACCTCTTGTTTCTGGTGGTGCGCTGCGTGGCCCGCTTTGTGCAGCTCCACTCGGGTGTACTTTTTAAATGCGAGTTTTTGACGAGAAGGGGGTGAGGAGGTGGCGGTTCTGGCGCGTCTCCAGGCTTCGAACAGCTTTGGTGAGGAGGAGTAGGGTGAAGGGCGAGGACAAAGAGGCCGTGGCGGTGGTGGTGGTGGTGGTGGTGAGGGAAGAAGAGAGAAAAGCCTCACCCCCTTCCTCCATCCAACATTCGCTGTGAAATGGAAGAAAGGCAATGAAAGTTGAAGGAGAAGTTAAATTGACACAGAGATTAGAAGAAAACTTGGTTGTCAGGAAAAGGTGTTCTCTCTCTTCCTCCCTTAACTTCCTTTTGACGAGGTAAAGGAAATAATTGAACGAGGATCCAGTTGAGACAGAGGCGGATCTACCAGCGTCTTTGCCTCTCCTTGTTAACTCATTTTTTTTTCCATTTCCACCACCCTGTTTCCTTAAATACATAACCGCTGCCTTCCTTTTAAAATTAGCCTTGTTAACTATGTACTCCTTCACTCTACGCTTTCCCTTACATTTCAAACGCTCTCACATGAAATTCGATACCACCCTTATCCAGCTTTCTGAAATACACAACCTCAACGTAACGCAGCCTTTTCAAATTATCTCTTAACTAATCTGACCCTTTTTAGTGTTCCCATTTCATTTCAAACGCGCTCACAGCCTCACAAAATTCGATATTACCCTCGTTCAGTTTTCAAAAATACCTAACCACAAACGCACCGCAGCCTTTTGAAATGACCTTTGTTAACTATATATGTATACTTCGTCCCTTTACTCTTCCTATTCCATTTCAGACACGCTCCCAAGTTCACATAGCATTCGAAACTACCTTTGTTACCCACTTCACTTCCTCTTGTTCTGCTCTGTTGTATTCGTCTTAAAAAACCAGGACAGCACTTGGCTCTTGACTTTTACATTTGTCTTCTGCTCCGAGTTGAGGATCTGAAATGCAACATGGAATATCAACCTTTGTCCGCACTGCAAATAATGAAAGAATCGGTCCTGGTGTCCTCTCGTCTCTGAGCTCTGGAATTGTGCTGGAGACTTTGCAGTAATCCTCGATCCATCCAATGTACTCGACGGTGGATTGGTTATTCCAGCGGCCATTTCCACAAGAGGCACGCGGGCTGGGACGGGAGGAAAGACACAGGATTTTGTGGTGAAAAGCCTTTCTATTTATACGTCAGTTTTTTAGTACACACACACACACACACACACACACACACACACACACACACACACACACACACACACACACACACACACACACACACACACACACACACACACACACACACACACACACACACACACACACACACACACACACACACACACACACACACACACACACACACACACACACACACACACACACACACACACACACACACACACACACACACACACACACAGAGAGAGAGAGAGAGAGAGAGAGAGAGAGAGAGAGAGAGAGAGAGAGAGAGAGAGAGAGAGAGAGAGAGAGAGAGAGAGAGAGAGAGAGAGAGAGAGAGAGAGAGAGAGAGAGAGAGATACCTGCACACACAGACAGACAAACGTTGCTAATCTTTTGTGCACCTATTTTCGTAAGCGTAAATATTCATGTACATTTGTAAATATATGTACTTGCGTGTGTGCGTACGTGGATGCGTGTGGTGTCAGTACTCAATGACCTGTTATGTTAACGAGTGGAGGCTGGCAGATCTGCTGTTATTATGATCCCGCGCTTTTAGTGGAATTGAGTTGTATTGGCAGGGATAATGTCATCTCAAAGGGCCTCGTATATTTCTGACGCGGGTAAATAGGAACGGCCATTGGTCTCTGTTATTGATGTTAGCGTTTTCGGTATACGTATCATTGTGTGGTCCCCGAGGCATTCATCTCCAATGGTGAGTTCGAACTGTGTACTGGTATATTTGTAAGGTGCTGATGTGATGGCTGTACCTTTGTGGTTGCTAGACAAATATTGCTATAACTGCTAAAATGACTTCTACTACTACTACTACTACTACTACTACTACTACTACTACTACTACTACTACTACTACTACTACTACTACTACTACTACAGCTTTCTACTGCATCTGCTACCAATATTGCTGGTGACTCTTTAGTTACAACAGTGAATAATTTAAGTGTTCATTAATAACGTAAAAATTCCTTCGCCTTTTGCGGATCTTTACCTGCTTCTCTTCCCTTCTCTTTTCTTCTTTTCTCTCTTAGCTTTTCCCGTCCTCCTCTGCCTCCAGCTTTATTACCCTCCCGCCTCTCTCGCCCTTCTAGCCGTGCTTCATGAATCTTGTGCAACCTTTTATTCCACGCATTTGCTTGCAGAGTGTCCAGGCCCCGAGAGTCATCAATATTTCGCTTTATCACCACGGGCCTCCTCCAGGAGTCAGAAATATTGATGCACTCCTTCTCCCACAGCTTGTCTTTCTCGGCACAAGAGTTTCGTGGTCTCAAGGGCGTCTGGGAATCTATCGTGGAGGTATTATAAACATGTCCTCTATGTACCCTCAGCTTGCGCCCTCTGCCTTGGTCTCTCCTCTTCATTTGGTTCTTGATTATTTCCTCTGGTATCATACCTGCTGCAGCACAAGTCACCGTGTTCTATTTTTTTTTTTCGTTTTTTTTTTTCTCTCTTTCCCCACACTGTTGCAAGTTTCCTAGCTAGCATCCCTAGGCCGTACCTGTTGTCCTTTTCCTTTTTTTCTTCCGTCTCTGTCTTTTGTCGTCCTCATCCAGTCTCTCAGCCCGCCGCACTCCCTTGTTACATGTTGCCGTGAGTTGCAATACGGAGAGCATAAGGTTCAGGGCTGCACGTGTCTCTTGGGAGTTCAAAGAATAGTTTTGCAGTGCGCGGAGTCTCGGTGAATAGAAGGATTTTTGTGGTCTCGTGTTTGTATATTTTTGTACTTTTGATGGGATTTGTCCTTTTCGTTTCTTAATTTTGCGTTTCGTTTGTTCATTTTTGCTTATTTTGCACTTTTGAAGTTTTTTTTTTCGTTGCCAACTTTTAATTCTTTTGCTTATTTATGATGCATTTTTGTCTTTTGATGGTATTTCTTTTCTTTTTTTCTGGAATTAGTTATATTTTCTTCTTTTATTGGATTTCTTTTTAATTCTTATTTAGTTTTCTTTTGTAAACGGCCATAATTCTCTCTCTCTCTCTCTCTCTCTCTCTCTCTCTCTCTCTCTCTCTCTCTCTCTCTCTCTCTCTCTCTCTCTCTCTCTCTCTCTCTCTCTCTCTCTCTCTCTCTCTCTCTCTCTCTCTCTCTCTCTCTCTCTCTCTCTCTCTCTCTCTCTCTCTCGCAGTTTTGATGCCTTTTAAGGGTTTAATTTCATGTCGTTCTCAGTTGAATAAAAAACGAAAAGAAAACATTAAACCTTCTCTGAAAAGTGGGGAAAAAAAGAGCAAACAAAAGAAGATAAATATTTAAAGTGTTCTGAGGAGGAAAGACTCGATTTCTCTATGTTTTTCTTCCCCGCATGGTGTTTTTTTATAACCTTTCTTACTTTTTTTCTTTTTTTCTTCTAATTCTCAAAGCGTCATTATTTTTACGGCAATTTTATTTGTTCATTTCCGATCTTATTCGTGTTTGCTCAGCATTTTATTTTACTTTTTTTCATTCTGAGGTAGAGAAATGTATGGATGTAATTATACCTTTTCATTACATTAGACTTATGGGTTTGTAGGGGAGGAGTGTGTGTGCGTGTGCGTGTGTGTTGTGCGGTGCGTGTGTATGTGAAATACCATTGATGTGTCTCGTGTTTACATGTTGACATTAATTTATCTGTGTAATGCAGTGAAGCTTAAACATATATCTTGCTATATATTTATATTTCACTATAATCTTTACCCTATACACGCAAGGGATCTGAAAAAAAAAAGAAAAAAAGATCCACCCACGCCTTCCTGTATCCGTTTATCGTTAAGCTCCCAAATAAACCTTCCCCAACAAACATCCACCAGCAAGATTTCCCCCAAAAATAACTGCCCTCAAGGTATGTTATGGTAGGTTAGGTTAGGGTAGGTTAATTTTGCATTCTTTTCGCATGGGTAGAATTTCATGGAATCTGTGTGGAAGGAATTTACTGAGTGGAATTGACATGATAAGCCGCAAGAGAGACCACACTGAGGGTTAGGTTCCATTAAGTTAGGTTAGGTTAGGATGAGAGTTGTTGTTGTTATTATTATTATTATTATTATTATTATTATTATTATTATTATTATTATTATTATTATTATTATTATTATTATATTTCTATTTTACTTTCCTTCAATTATTTTAGTGTATCTTTTCTTTTCTTTTTTTATTATTTCATTTTATTTCCTCTGTCTTATTTACTCATTTAGAAAAGATTCAATTTAACACAAGAATCATCCTGGCTGGAATATCCTTGGGTGGGATTTACATTACAACCTCGGTGACACGATAGTTATGACGCCGCTGTGACCTTCCTCGACCCGGCTGAAGGAAATCACACTTTGGGAAACTGCATCGACATTCCCATTGGCGTTTCATCATAACGAGGCGGAGGGAAGGTAGGAAAGAGGAGGGAAACAGATAAAGGAGGGAGTCGGCGGGAAGAGACAAGAGGAGAGAAGAGAAGAGAGAAAGGAAGGATAGGATAAAACGGGGAACAGGAGGGAAGGGTAAAGAGAGGCAGGGATGCAAATAAGGTGTTAGTGAAGGACTTTATAGTGACCATCATCATAATCGTCATCATGCAAGTTGTCGTTTCTTGCTCTGTAATAACGTGTGATGGTCAATTAATATGCATATTGAATGTGTGTGTGCGTTAGACTTGTTCCCAGTATTTAGGTCAGGTCAGGTCAGGAGCAAGACGAAGAGGAGCAGGAGAAGGAAGAAGAGGAGGAGGAGGAAGAGGAGGGCTAAGATAAGGAAGAAAGGCGAGTCGTGACGTCAGATTTGAGTATTACGTGTTATTAACCCAGGAGGAGGACCAGAAAGGAACAGGAGGAAGAGGAGGAAGAGGATGAGGGGAAGGGAGAGGAGTAAAATATAGAAGAGAGGGAATGAAATTGTAACGTCAGATTTCCTCATTAGTTGTTATTTGGCAACAATATATTACATAGATTTGAATGTATAGCGTTTTTATGTATTTAAAATGTATATATTCTTTTGTTTACACTTATTCTTATATCTATTATATTTCGATATACATTTTTGATGCATAATTGATTATATGTATTTAATATATATTTAAATGTGTGTTTCATATATAATTACATGGATCTTTTTCTTTTCCTTTACAGATGGCACCAACACCACCGCCTCCACCGCCGCCGCCGCTGCCATCATCTGCACCACATTCAGGTTAGTTATATATCTTTTTTTTTTGTCATCTTGTTTTACTATTACTACTTCTACTGCTACTACTACTACTACTACTGCTATTATTGCTGGTGTTGCTGCTTTTGCTACTGACGCATCAGATCTTCTTTGATGTTTAAGGAGAGAGAAAACAGCAGAAAGGAGCACTGCGAAATGACAAGTAGTATTTAGACGAGAAGAGGAGATTTATAAAGAGGGAAAGGAAAATAAAGAATGGGGGCAAAAAAGACGATGTGTGAGAGAGAGAGAGAGAGAGAGAGAGAGAGAGAGAGAGAGAGAGAGAGAGAGAGAGAGAGAGAGAGAGACCGAACGACCGACCGACCGACCGACCCATTAATTAAAACAAATATAAATAAAAGAATACATCCCATTTACGTTTCGAATAAATATTTTTGTTACACTCTTCTCAGGCAATCACGTCACGTTTAAACTTGAGGCATTTTCTCGGTGACACAGGTGGCAGCTCACTCCACCCAGGCGAGGGAAAAGTCAGAAAGAAAGCAGCTAGATGTCCTTTTCTTTTTCTCCAATGCTTTTCCCTTACCTCTACTCTGTATGTCTCGAAGGAAGAGAACAAAATATAATTATAAGACTGCCAAAACATCCCCTTTAGATTTCTCGTTAAAGTTACCAGTCTGGTCTGCTCTGCGTGGTGGGTAATGAGGATTATTCTTGGGTTATTCTTGGGTCTTTTTCATTCCTCCTTCCTGTCTTGGTTGCCTCAGTTGCACGTGTCGTATTTGGGCTCATTTTTTTCGTTCTTTGTGTAGGTATTCAGTTTTTTTTTTTTTTTTTTATGTGTGTGAGGGAAGATCTGAGGAGACAAGCTATAGTTATTTGGGGTGCTCTCTCTCTCTCTCTCTCTCTCTCTCTCTCTCTCTCTCTCTCTCTCTCTCTCTCTCTCTCTCTCTCTCTCTCTCTCTCTCTCTCTCTCTCTCTCTCTCTCTCTCTCTCTCGTGTCTACGTGCGTGTATGTTTCTGTGTTTGGCTTCCTGTCTCTCTATCTGCCATCCTGTTGTTTCTGCTTTTTTTTTTTTATTTATTCATATCTTACTTTTTATTCGAGTTTTTGAACACCATAGAGTTTTTGTATCCGTTCCCATTTTTTGTTGTTTCGGCTTTTAGTTTTTCAGATTTTTCTCCCCCAATATTTTTTGTTTAGCCCATTTTTTTCACGTAGTATATTCACACTTTTGTGCTTTTTCCTCCGTTCTTTGTCAGCATTTTTCTCCTCCCCTTTAACATATTGCATAAAGTTTTAAATCGGTCCGTCACTAGACAGCAAACATGTCGACTGCAAACTTATCGATTTTTTTTATATGCGTATGTTATTTCTAAGCCGAGCAATTACAAAGGAACATAAAAAAGAAGCAATTTTTTTTTTTTTTTATACTCCTCGCTTAACATTAAAAATAATCAATTTAGCTGGGGGGAAATGAGATGTTTACTTGGTCGTCTGATGTGGTCGAGTGTGTTGGACGGTTAGTTTATTTTTTGGGCGAGAAATATGTTCAGTGCAATACTTTGTTGTGATTAGGTATTGCAATTTTTTATTATTTATTTGTTTATTTATTTATTTTATTTTTTGTTATTTTATTTTATTTCATTTATTTTCATTTATTTATTTATTTTTTTTTTTTATAGATCTCTCGGTAAAAAATCTCTGAGTTATGTGGCAAGCCTGAGGATCACATGTGTGGATTAGTGTATTGTTGTTTTTGATGCTGCTGCTGCTGCTGCTGCTGCTACTGCTGCTGCTGCTGCTGCTGGTGCTGCTAGTCGTTGTTTTTGTTATTGATTATTATTAATTATTATTGTTTTGTTCTTGTTTATAACTACTACTACTACTACTACTACTACTACTACTACTACTACTACTACTACTACTACTACTACTACTACTACTACTACTACTACTACTACTACTACATACAACTACAACTACCTAAACCTCTACGATACATTAATCTCCATTACCGAAAGAATGAAGATGAACAACAACCATAAAACACTGGTAACAAACAAACAAACAAACAAACAAACAAGAATACACAAACAACGAAAAACACAACCATGTAGCAACAAATCAGAAAAAAGTACGATGATTATCAGCGATGCACGTCAGAAAAAAGGAGGCTGATGACTGAAGATTCCCAGGATACGGTATCGCTCACTTTGGCCAATAACTTTTAATAGGGAGACGAGCAAGGCGGGCAGGGATGTCTGGTAGGACCCACACAGGGCTTGGTACGCTCTGCTCCCTCTTCCTCCTCTCCCGGCTTTCCCCTGTCCCTCCCTTCAGCCTCATCGATCACCAAACCTCGGCACACTGTCCTTCTCTGTGACCTGAGCTTTTTCCTGAATCCTCTGCCTCCTGTCTCTTGTTTCCCCCGGATTTTCTTTCCTTCTTGTTGTTACTCGTCGTTTTGCTGTGTCATAGCCTCTTCTCTCTATATTGTATTGGTCTCTCTTTCTTTCTCTCTCTCTTCTCTCCTTCTGGGATGGTTAGTCTTTCGTTTTCCTGTGTCTTTTCCTTCTACTTCTTTCCTTCTCCCTTTCCTTCTTGTTGGTTTTCCTTTTTTTTTTTGTGTGTGTGTCCTTTCCTTCGGCTTTTGTTTCTCCTTTTCTCTCTTCTGGGGCTGGTTTTTCTTTTCTGTATTCTTTTCTCTTACCTGTCTGTTTGGTTCTCTCTCTTTTTTTGTTTGTGTGTACGTCTCCTGCTTTCTGTTTCTTCCTTTGTCTTTCCTTCTTTCTTGTAAATTTGTTCTTTCCTTTGTGTATCTTTTTTTTAGTCTCGTCTCTCTCTCTCTCTCTCTCTCTCTCTCTCTCTCTCTCTCTCTCTCTCTCTCTCTCTCTCTCTCTCTCTCTCTCTCTCTCTCTCTCTCTCTCTCTCTCTCTCTCTCTCTCTCTCTCTCTCTCTCTCTCTCTCTCTCTCACAGTTAGTTGTCCTTCATTTATGTCGTTTTGTCTTCGTTTTCCTTACAAAAGGCATATTTTTTATTTTTTTTTCCTTTTAAAGCATAATTTATTATTTTTTTCCTTTCTATTCGGCCTGCTTTGTTTATTTTTTTCTTGTTTCTCTTGCCTTGTTATTTTTTATAGGTTTTCTTTCCTCTCTTTTCAACGTTCAACTCATATTGTTTGTATTCTTGTTCACACCCATACGGCTCGCCCTCTCCCTCACATCCATCACTCCCTGTCCTTACCTTCCCTCCAACCCCTACTGCCTCCCTCTGTGCCCCAATCCTCCTTCCCCCCACTCCCATCTTCCCCCTCCCTTTCTGTCCCATCTGTCGTTTCTCGTCTCACTCTCACCCCTCCTCACTCCCTCCCTTTCCGCCCCTCCCTTCCATCACGTCTCCTGCAACATCCCTCCACCCACGTATCCATTTCGTCTCACTCACTCGATATTCGACTCGTTCGTCTCTTCTTGATGTTCTTCCTGTCTTGTAAGTTGATAGAAGGAAAAATGCTTATGGCGGAAAGGGGAAATATATATATATATATATATGTAACCTGCTCTGTGTGTTCCTCTCAGGGCAGATGACTGGAAGAAGTAGTTTATGGTTATAGTTCCTGGAGTTTTGGGTGCTCTGGTGTTCATGTGTCATCGATGGAGAGATACCCTGTGATGGAGTGTCCTCGGTGGTGCTTAAATAGGGGAATAAAAGTCTATCGTCGGGAGGGATATGTTGGGGAAAAAATAGCCACGTCAGTTTGTTATAGCTAGTTCTGGGAAATCTGTTACAAATCAAGACAAAGGGGGATGGATGGATGGACACACACACACACACACACACACACACACACACACACACACACACACACACACACACACACACACACACACACACACACACACACACACACACACACACACACACACACACACACACACACACACACACACACACACACACACACACACACACACACACACACACACACACACACACACACACACACACACACACACACACACACACACACACACACACACACACGTATATATATCCTTCTGTTCTTGAACATCAAACCCAGACATTATTTTTCCATAATTTTTCCTTTCTCTCCTTCATGCTCCTCTTCCCATTCCTTTTCCTTCCCTTCCTTTCCCTTTCGTTTTATTTTCATTCTTTGCTTTCCTTTCCTCTTCCTTCCTTTCCTTTCCTTTATCTTTCTTTCCTCTCCTTTCCTTCCATTTCCTTGTCTTGTCTTCCCCTCCCTCCCTTTCCCTTCCCTATCCTTCCCTTCCTTTCCCTTCTCTAACACGACACAAACAGGGTTTCAGTAACGTCCTCTTGGCATACATAGTAAGTCATCACACACACACACACACACACACACACACACACACACACACACACACACACACACACACACACACACACACACACACACACACACACACACACACACACACACACACACACACACACAAGGCCATCACCAGGAACGATAAATATTTATGTATGGACCCCCCTTTGAGGGCAGTGGGCGTGTCTCTCTCCCCCTTTTATGAATGGGAGGAGGCAAAAGAGAACCAAACGGGTGTGCATCACGGAAGCCTCCCTTAAACAATCCCTCCACAAACTGGTTCCTGATCCCTGGAAGCCCTGCCGCCCTTAGTTGATATTCCAAGGAGTGTACGGGCCCGTCACCTTAGCTGATGCACGGTAGGGGACGAGTAAGGGCGCCAGACAGTGCCGGGCAAGTAAATCCGTGTCGTGTGATATATAGCGCCGCCCAGCACGCGCATTGTCTCCAGACGGGCGAAAGTTGAGCCTTGAGAAATTGCACAGTTTTCCAGACTCGTTTTCTAATTTTACTTTAATATGGAGGAATGTTGCTGCCGTGTTCCCCGCGTACCGTAAAAAGAAACAAGTATAAAGGGAGGAGTAAGAGCACAGGAAACTTTCTCCTCTGTATTTTTGTAGGGAAGATCTTAGGGTTGTATTCATGTTGCTATAAAAAAAAAAGTGTATTTTGGCGCTTTGAAGGCAATATTACAGAGGAAAAGTAAGGAGTCATAGTACCAGAAACCACCACCTCCGTAATTTTGTAAAGGAGATCTCAGCCTTGTGTTCATTTTGCTAACAAGGGTGTATTTTTAACACTTTTTAAGGAAATATAATAGAGAGATTTATGAGATTTAAAGTGTCTGTCGTTTCAGTGCCACGAAATTTGAGTATCGTTGAAGAATTCTGCGCTTTCTGAATCTTTCCTTGTTGCAGTATAGAGTAAAGGAAGGGTGACGCTACCAACCCAACGCCAACGCTCACATCTTTACCTTATTAATTTTAATAAAGTGCGTTGTGATCAAAACAGTACGATACACAAGACAATAAAATCGAAGCTTTTCATTTCATCTCAGTGGAGTGGATTCAAGTTTCGATCTATTGGCTCAGGTCCAATGGGAGGTGCGAGGTAATTAACAAAAAAGAGTAATCGGTAGAAATGAATGCAAAGAGAAGGACGAGATCAAAGGAAGGGAAAGGTACTTGTGCCGAGGAGGAGCAGGTGAGGGGAAGTGAAGTGTGGAGATGTGAAAGACGAGAGAGGAGAGAGGGAGAGAAAGAGGGAAAGGAAGAGAAGATTAGGGGATGTAGACAGATAGGTAGGTCGGTGGAGATGAGGAATATGTGTGTGTGTGTGTGTGTGTGTGTGTGTGTGTGTGTGTGTGTGTGTGTGTGTGTGTGTGTGTGTGTGTGTGTGTGTGTGTGGTGTTGTGTCCTGTCTCACGTGCGGTGCTAACCAAGCTTCGTTAGCCCCCACACAAGTGATATATTGGCCCGTGAATCCCGCCGCGACCCGCCACCTGCACCAACACCGCCGCTCTGCTTCCTATTTCACCAGGATTACGTTCACCGCCCTGTTTTAAACGCGGACCAACACTGAAGCCTTCGCATCACGACACTGCAAGATTACGTTTACCGCTTACCGTCTGCAGTATCACTTTTATAACAGCTACTGGAGATATTATCGTTGAATATTCAGTCTTGTATTCCTGTGTTTAGGTAATGCACTATATACACATTTTTTTTTATGTACTACATAACAAGTTTAACAAATTTAATTAATACTAACAAGGTCAAAATATATAAAAGTAGTTTTCGTTCTTTTTTTTCATGTTTTTGTTGTAGTATCATCAGATGCTATTAAACTAGTTTGCAAAATCAGCTTCACTGCGCAACAAAGTGAACGTTAATAAGTACCGAGAAATGAGGGACCTTATAAAAGAGCAAATAAAATCAAGCCTTTTTTTTTTTTTTTTTTTAATAGTTTTTTGAATCGCGTAGGTAACGTTATGAAGTTACATCCCGGAACAGCGTGAGTGTACTGGCGGTGATAACATAAAAAATGGCTGTTATTTTTGTTGGAATTAGAAAGCATGAAATAGAAAAATACAAATCCGTCCAGAATTTAAAAGTCACTAATCAAAAAATAGTAGCCGTTCCCAACAAACACCACCACCACCACCAGCACTGTCAACAACACCCTACACTCACTCACCAAAAGCAACAACAAAAGCTATTCTTAAGAGTTATACCCCCAAAAAAAGTAAAAAACGATCATTTCCGACTATGTAGAAAAAAAAGGCATACTTCAGAATTTCCTCAAAAAAACAAGCTAACAAAATACGACAAAACGTTACGTCATATTTACCTAAGGAGTCACTACCTCAGATTAACGAAGCGAAGCAATTTCACGCCCGCAGTTCTGGTTATGCGGATATTCTTAACCTACTTTAGTCTCTGCCGTGGGTTTAGATCCGGGGTTAAAGGGTTGATGGCGGCTTTTTACGCATCTTAACCCTTTTTTGAGTTTTGTTTTCTTTTGTTTGCCATGCATTACGGCCATATTGCGTGTAAGACGATGCCTGAGTATCTCTCTCTCTCTCTCTCTCTCTCTCTCTCTCTCTCTCTCTCTCTCTCTCTCTCTCTCTCTCTCTCTCTCTCTCTCTCTCTCTCTCTCTCTCTCTCTCTCTCTCTCTCTCTCTCTCTCTCTCTCTCTCTCTCTCTCTCTCTCTCTCTGGGTTCAGCGGGTACTCCTTGTGGATATAATTTTGGCTTGAGTTTCCCCGGAATAAGTGGAGAAGGTCGAAATGACTTTGTCCTATCTTTGAGTCTTAGAGGTTGATGATAATGACTGCTCAATTTTGTAGGATGTGTTGCAATTACCTGTGTCAGTGAGAGCTGTAGTGGAGGGTCATTAGATAGGTAGATAGATAAATGGATAGATAGATAACACAGAGAGAGAGAGAGAGAGAGAGAGAGAGAGAGAGAGAGAGAGAGAGAGAGAGAGAGAGAGAGAATTGATGGATGGATAAATACAGTAGACAGAGATAGATAAATAATCAGACAGATAAATGGATACTTACACACACACACACACACACACACACACACACACACACACACACACACACACACAGAGAGAGAGAGAGAGAGAGAGAGAGAGAGAGAGAGAGAGAGAGAGAGAGAGAGAGAGAGAGAGAGAGAGAGAGAGAGAGAGAGAGAGAGAGAGAGAGAGAGAGAGAGAGCTCCTTATAATTCCCTTATTAATTTGGTGACTACGACGTAATTATTCCCCACTCACTTCATATACGTTTATTTCACAGCGAATTATTCCGGGAAATGTTGACGAGAACTTGGTGATTGCATTTAAATCACACACACACACACACACACACACACACACACACACACACACACACACACACACACACACACACACACACACACACACACACACACACACACACACACACACACACACACACACACACACACACACACACACACACACACACACACACACACACGTACCTAACCATTATTGCATCAGTGTTAACGTGACGACGCCAATTAAATTACTAAGCTCGCATCTCGGTAGTAATATGTATGTGCCAGTGTCGCGGATCCGCCCTATTGCCTCATCACTGGGCGACCCGAGCACGGCGTTGCCACTCGTACAAGGGTTTCATTTTCCATTCACATGCGTATTTGTTATTATTTTCTTACTTTCACTGTTGCTATTACATGTAAACTTCCCAACCTCGTATGTATTTTATCCTCATCAATTTCTGCTACGACTTATTTTTTTAACTTGACACTCTTAGTTGTTAGTATGAAGTAAGAATGGTAGATCAGCATTTTCTCATTCCTACGACTTGAAATGTACGAAAAGAGGTGCATAAAGACACATCTGGGACTAATTTGACCACATATTCTTTGGCTTTTATATTTTTGACTTTGACTTTCCAGAAGCGACAAGTTGAAAGTTTTTTTTGTTTATTTATTACTTTTCCTCATTTTTAGTATCTTTGACACTTGAAATAAATAAATAGATAAACAATCAACTACATATTTTTTGGGGTTTGTGTAAAAATTTCAAATGATAATAAACTTTACATTTATTAAGCTAACTAGGTGAAGAGAGAACATTTCTTCTGTAGTTTTGCATCATAAGCCTTTACACCTTCATTATAAGACAAAGGCATTTCTATTTTTACTTAGTCAACTGCCTGTGTGTTCCGCACCTTCCCCCTTAAAACTACTTATTTCATCTCCCGCTGTGGTTATCTGTATCTGTCCTGCCTTCTGGTATTATTAGAAAGTTGAGATTAATGGTAGATCAGACAGAAAACAGTTTTAATTTAACCCTATACTAAGAATTGTCTAGTCTTACACGGTTTTTTTTTTTTGGGGGGGGGGCTGAAAATAGAAATAGAAATTAAAAGAAACAGACATCGTAGTGAGTTGGTATTTCTTCTCAACATTTCAGCTTCCAAGTAGAGAAAAGGACGATAATAAAATGTAAATTAGCACTGTATTATTTGTTGTATTATTGTATGAAAATAATACGAAAGTGAGCTTAGACTCAAAGAGTTTATTGGCGTTTGATGTTGCTTCATGTTTTGACTGAAAGGAACCGTGATACAGTAAGACTAAGACTGCGTTATAGTAATGAAAATAAAAAAAAGTTGATAAGTTCTTATTTCTTGCCTACGTTTACTGTAGTTTCCTTTTTTATAGATGAAAAAAAGAATGAAAACAAGTCGATTAAGTCGTTTGCGTTTCTTTGCAGCGTATTCTGTTGTAATTAAATAAATAAAAAACAGTGTGTGACCATTCTTGTGAGTGAGAAAAGTGATAAAAATGGGAGAAATAGTGTGATGACATTTCTTATGGATGGAAAAAAGAAATAACGAAAAATCATGACAAAAAAACAAGACTTATAGTGTTGGTGATATTACGTATGGATGAAGAGAATAACAATCAATGAAAAAAAGGTCAAATCATGTAGCGTGTTACGGTTTCTTGGCGACGTTTCACTCCCCGCCTTCTTATTGATGTTTGAATCATGAATGAAGAATGTCGCCGGGCGGTTCCTGTATTGGCATTCCCCGTCCATATTAATGCCAAAGGGGACGTCTCGGGGGAGGCGGTGTCAGAGAGAGGTGTGAGTAATGTTATTAGTTGGCTGCGGTGACACTGGTGATGCTGGTGGTGGTGGTGGCGGTGCTGATAGTGGTGGTGGTGGTGGTGGTCGTGGAATGTTGTTTGTGGAGATATTTTTAGGTTTTATTTTATGTATTTTCCGTATTTCACTTGTTTATCTGTTTATTTTTTATTTCGGTCGGCACGTAAATATGATGTGTTGGGAGTTTTGCGTTGTTTAATATCTATTGTTCTGTATCTTTCATTTTTCATATATTTTTTTAACTTGT